>NW_026522025.1:32460000-32727500 GCF_021234435.1 Artibeus jamaicensis | reverse complement strand
CATACAGTCTGCAAGGTGTTTTGCAGGCTTTATTTTTCTGCTATTCTGTGGACTGCCCAGAAGGACTGAACTGTAACAAAAGGGCACTTTTTCAGCCTGGAGGACTTGAGGTGAACAGGAGGACGCTCTGGTGATCACTGTGGAATCGCCTCTGGCCAGTGGTCCTGGGTGGGATGTGTGTCTGGTGGGTGCACTTATAAAGACCAGGTCAAAGCAGATTCCAGAGAAAGTACTAGGAGGAGATAGACACATTTAAATACCTGTCATTTTGCATTTTCACAAACTATAAAGTTCCTTTGCACAACAAGACTCTGAGTTTTAGCAACAGTAGGCAATGTTTTTTAATTGAAAGGGGATTCTAATTCTTTTTCAGTATCATATTTCTATTTTGCAAACCCAGATGTTTCAGCCGGTGATTTTATTTGAGGAATTATTACATCCTTAGCACTTTGTTTTGTTATTTTTTCACTTGCGAAGAAACCTGTTTTTCTCACGTCATTCAGGATGGAATTTTGGTGTGGCCTGATGGATGCCTTTTGTTCCACTGTCTTCCACTCATATAAGGAAGTCTTATTGGGTGTGGGTGACAAGGAGAGCCCATGTCTTACAACTCAAAACAGTGCCCTGAACAGTGTGGCCCACCTGGCGGAGCTTCAGTATGCTCCAGGAAACCAAAAGGTTGCGGGTTCAATTCCTGTTCAGAGCATATATCTACACTGCAGGTTCGGTCTCCGTCAGGGAGCATATGAGTGGCAACTGATCAATGTTTCTCTCCCTCTCTCTCCTTTCCTTTCCTTCTCTCTAAAATCAATAAGCATGTCCTTGGCTAAGGATAAAAAAATTTAAAAAACAGTAAAAGATGCTTATTTCACCAAGAAATAGTCAGAAATACTGAACCTATGAAAAAGAGACAACGAGCCCAAACAAGACAGGTCCTGGGTATTGAGGTATGTGTCTAGAACATTATACAAATTTTATTGGCCAGTTTACTACTCAAACACTTAACATTCCATTAAATAATAATAATAATAATAATAATAATAATAATAGAAGGAGGAAGGGAAGGGAAAGAAGGAAAAGAACCAGAATGCTTTCTTAAAATAGACCCAAGCCATTGCCATCTTTTGTTCCCAGAGCTTAATGTGTCAAAGAATGTATTGCAGGGACACCCCGGCCCCACCCCGAAATGGGGAGGGGCTGGGAAGTGCGGAGGACTGCAGTGTGTGTGTGTGTGCGTGTGTGTGTGCGTGTGTGTGTGTGCGTGCGCATGCGCGTCATGCATCATGACTCAGCAGAAGGTGCATGGCGGGTAGGGCTAGGTAGGTGACTAGAGGGAGGGAGATACCCCCCCCATCTATTTCTGGCGCACCAGGGATTCTTAAGGCAACCTTTGAACACGGAGTGTACGGAACTGCTGGCGCTTTTCTCTTCCCCTCCCCTTGCTGGTCGGTGGGACATGGGAGCTCAGGTTCCTGATCTGGTGGCCCTTCGGGGGAACACATGGACAAGGAAGTTCAGGCTCCCTTCCCCAAGCATTCTTGGGCTCGCCTGGCCAGGAGTGCAGCAGGTACTGGGCCGTTAAGGCAGAAGAGGAGGCTGCCTAGACCCGCAGGCCCTTGAGGCTTTGTAACTAGATACCAACCCCTCCCCCACATGGGAGATTGTGATGGTAGCCACCCACCCACCGCTCTCCCTGCTTCTCCAGAATGGAGCCCATCAGCAGCAGGTCCTATTGTGGCTGCCACTCTGCTTGCTTAGCTTGGGCTGGGCCTCAGAACTAGTTCATGGATGTGTAGGACGGTGCTTAGCAGAGTGGCCTGTGCTTTGTGCCCCAGTGGCCCGGAAGTCAAGTGATGAGGCCGCTGGTGTTGGACCCCCCTGCCTACATGATAGAGTCCCCGCCCCCGCCCCCTGCATGTTTGCAAGATCATCAGCAGCAACCCCGGCCAGTCCTGGAAGCTACCTGGCTGAGATCACTGTTGTACTTACTGGCAAGCCAACAACGGAGAAATGGGGAGCAAGTGCTGGACCAGAGGCAGAAAGCAGCACAACCAGAGTGGGACTTCAGCCAAGTTGCACAGACTCCAAAGGATCGTACTTTTATGTAGGACAAGGAATGCCAGGCATATCCTGAAACTGCTCTGGCCTAGCAGAGGCTGGCAGGGTTTATTTATCTCTGGGTGCTTTAAAGGGAGTGGAGCTCTGAGGCAGAAAACAGCATCTATTTCAAATTGTATCTTCATTAAATAAGATTCCTTTTCCTTTCCACCAAACTCTGTCTCCAGAGTTTTGCCTATTGGCACAATAGGACGACCCCCACCCCCAACCGCACCCCAGCTGGCTGGTTCTGTAGCAAGAGTTCTGGCCTTTGCTTGCTGGGTGATTTTGGCAATCTCTTACCCTTACTAAGCCCTTACCTCTAAGACAGCATCATCAATGGTACTTACCTCCTAGCTGTGTTGTGCAGGTTAAATGATAATATTTGTTTGTAAGGAAGCACTGCTAAATACTGCTGCCGTTGTCCATCATCTTCCTTATCTGCATCAATTCTAAGATCTGTGCTCTGCTTGGATCACTTTTTCCCTTAAGCACCGTGCAGACCACACCTATTTCTGTATACCTTTGATAACTGCAAACCCTAAGCCTCTTAGACAAACTGTTCTGTCCACCTTGGAATCTGTATATAAATCTTACCTGAAATGATCTCCCCCTTTCTGTTTTCCCAGACTTACATGTGTTATCTTGGAAACTTTATTTTACTTTTTTACATGCAGTATTGTTTTCTTTCATAATTGTATTCAGCTTATGTGTCCCACTGGATTGGAGGAAATAGTAGTATTTAATAGAGTCTTGTTTTTAATGTGTATTAACTCTAAAATCAAAGTACCAGAGACAAAAATACTCAAAATATGACAGCAGAAAGACAATAGATGCAAATATATTTAACTAGAATTTGCACAAAATACAGAATTTTGTTCAGTTGAATTTCTGATTAGGAAGGAAGATTTTTTTCAAAGCTTTCTATAACAACCTTAAAAATATATTAGTACAAAAGTCCTCATCTTAGTTAAGCACTGTATATCAACTCTACCAATGCTTATTCAATGAAGAGGATCTGTGCAATGTATCTGACCACCATGCTAAACAATTATACATACAAAACAGATAAAAATGAAAAAGATGTTAGAGACTAAGCTAAGTATATTCAGACCTTTAAAGAGATCATCACTAATATGAGTTAAATTGGGGGGGCATTTTTTCTTTCTTTTCTGTGAGGTAGAAGTGATTTTTCAGAAGAGAGACGGAATGATTTAGGTTTAAGATTAGGTAGAATCACTAAGAAAAAGGTTTTGTTACATGCACATGAAGAAGTATCAAAGTTTATTTATTGTTAAAACTAATGAAATGTGATGAATGATCAGAGGAAATACATCATTTTCTTTTTCTGACTACCTTTGAGAACATGGAATAGCTCAAACGTAATAGGTAAGACAACTTTAAACATAAAGCTCCTAGTTCTGAGCTCCAACAGTTACTGAACACAAGACCTGGAGAAGAAATTGTACCTCACTTTTCTCTCCTGAGGAGCTCTGGTATTTGGTAGTTTCCCAGATTTTCAACAGGACAATAATCAGAGGTTCTCTTGCGAAATCAAATACAGCTTAATGGAACATGTAGTTTGTGGAAAGCATCATGTCATTTTTACAGGCTATGGAAATTCTAAAATAGTACCAGCCCTGAAAAAATATCTACCTTAAGAGTCAATGTATACACCTTTGAAAGATTTACAAGTGATGCACTGTTTCTGTTAGAAGTGGCCATACCCTCTGATATGGGTGTGTTGAAGAACAGGAACATACCTTTGCCCTTGGTTAATGGCCACCAGGTGCCACGTAGGGATTCAGTGAACATTTTCCTTTCTCCTATGTGACAAACTACACATTTGCTCTGGACTCCTCTAAGCAGTCGGGAAGCAAAGAATTAATCTATATTTGATTAAAAATAACAGTGTAATTGCTGATAATAATCATGATAATGAGAACAGTAACAAAAAAGGAACCCACCTGTGAGTTATTCCAATTCACACAGGGATTTAAACTAAAAATCATCTCAGAAGCTAAACATAGAGTAATATATTTTGGATAGTCTTTAAAAAGAGTGGTGAACTATTAACTCTAACTATCTAGATAAGGATCTGGGAAGATGCACGTGGGAAGTGAAAAATAAATATATAAAAATTGAGCCTAATTCTTCTTCTCTTTTAACTGATGTTTTGCCAGTATGCTATGGGCTTCATCAGAGAATGAGAACACAAACTTTTGTTTGGGCATCAAAGCATTTTTCAATTCTAACTTAGGTAATGAAATAAATGTGTAAAGTCACTGATCCAAAGCCTGCTTTGTGTAGCTGGTTGCTTTATCACAACATTAAAAAACAAACAAACAAACAGATAGCTCTGTAGATTTAACTGTAGTACCTGGAAAAATTTGGAAAGTCATCAAGAAATTGACTTACAAACAAGGGGAAGATACTATCTATTTTCAGCTTGGCTTATTCAGAATAAATTCCACTGCATTAATCCGATCTCTTTAGGCAGAGTGACATACCCAACAAAAGATGGGCTGCGGGTGTCTGTGAAGGAGCAAAGGTAAAATGTATAAGGAGATGCCAATGACTAAGGTACATTTAAAACTAACTTCTTGTTAGTTTATTCTAGGCACATGAACACATACTACCTTTCAAATTACTTCTCTAGCCTCCCTCAAGGCTCAATGACCTCATCTACAAAATAAAAGGGGTGCACTAGATGAGGGTTTTCCAACTGCATGCCACGGGCTTTTTGAGGGGTGCGAAATTAACCTACTAGGTGACTACTAGCAATTTTAAAAACATGCAGTAGAATAGATTAGAATAGAAACCATCGGAGTGCATGTAGTGAGGGTACTCTTTTGTGTAACTTTTCTTTAAACTTATTTAGCGTGTGTGTGTGTTTGCTTAGTGGGGTATAATATGAAATGCATTTCTTACCATGGGCTGCAGTCAAAAATGCTCAAAAGCTACTGCATGTATTGATATCTAAGATCCCATTTGAATTTTTTTCTCCCCTCAACAAACACTGATGGCTTATACCAGGTATCTGTAGTACCCCTGGTTCCAACATTATAATGTGAGATGAGGCACCCGATTAACAAAAACATATTAAGTGTTGAGATTATTCATTTGATAGATTAGCATTCTATTTTGCCCATTCTTTTTTTTAATATTTTCTTTATTTATTTTTGGAGAGAGGGGAAGGGAAGGAGAAAGAGTGGGAGAGAAACATCAATGTGTGGTTGCCTCTCATGCATCCCCTGCCGGGAACTGGCCTGCAACCCAGACATGTGCCCTGACTGGGAATCGAACCGTGATACTCTGGGTCACAGTCCCGCGCTCAATCCACTGAGCTACGCCAGCCAGGGCCCTGCCCATTCTTAATAAAGTACAGTTCAATGATATCGCACATGCATTTAAATGATGTATGTTCAACTAGATGCATTTAGCAAACATAAAATTAAAAACATATTTACTTTGGCTCCTAAATGCAAACCAAAAAAATTTATTTGGTACTCTTCTGAAAACAACAACAACAAAACAAAAAACCCACAAGTAATCTGTTCCAACACTATTAAGGAAACTATTTAGAACTTTTAATTAAGAGTTGGCAAGTAGCCCCCAAGCCACATACATGGTACTTAAGAGAAATTAGAAATAATACTGTTTTGCATAATAGACTGTAAAGACTCAGCCCTCTGCGAGCTTCAACCACACCGCAACTCCATTATAAAACAGGAGCTTATTTTAGATGGCTGCCCTTTTCACCTTCCTTCTGAAGAACAGAAATCATTTTTTTCTGTATTCCTTCCTTCTTCTTCTTTTACCTCTTCCACTTCCTTTATTTTTCTATCCTCCCCATTCTTCTTTCTCTTTCTGAGCACAGCTGAACCTTAACCATTTTATGTACTTCATTAAAAGATTATGTTACCTTTATGTAAATTATGATGCCTAGTAATAAAGTAAATCCATTCTGAACTTAAGCATAAGAAATACCTAGCTTTTGTTTTGATTTGTGACAACTTTTATTAAAACAGTATGATGCAGCTCTTTGAAACTTTAAGTGTGTTTGACAATACACCCATGCAGCTGGAGTTCATCCATTTCCAATGCTGTATAATATTCCATTCTGTGACTATATCACAGTTTCTTTAGTCATCCCCCCGACAGCGAGCTGCTATGAATGCTCATTAAATATCTTCTGGTGCATATATACTAGAAGTTCTTTTGGATTTTTTTTTCATCATGGCACTATGAGACCCTGCACTGACCGGAGACTGGCTTGAGGACTGCTGCTGCTCTGTTCTCACTGAACAACCCCAACAGCACATCCGAGGCTTCTCCTTAACACATTAGTCTACCACTGTACATAGGCTAGAATCTCTACCATAGGGTACACCATATCTAGGCAAAGAATTGGCAGGTCTTAAGTTATGAGAATGTCTGATTTCACAATGAGGTTTTCCAAAATAGTCATGCCAATTTTTAGTCTGAATAGCAAAATATGTCCCTTGTGCCACAATCTCACTGTAGTTCATATTATCAGACATTAATTTTTTTACCAGTCTAGTAGTTATAAATTATATCTCATCTTGGTCTTACTATATATTACTGATGAGTGTGAACATTTTTCATATAATTATTTGCCTTATGTATTTATTCACTGTGATATGCCTATAAAAATATTCTACCTGTTTTTAATTTGGTTTCTTTTTTTAAAATTTTATTGATTATGCCATTACAGTTGTTCTATTTTCCCCCTTCATTCCCCTCCACCCTGCACACCCCCTCCCCCACCATTCCCCCCCTTTAGTTTATGACCACGTGTCTCAAGTTCTTTAGATTCTATATTTCCCCTACTATTCTTGCCCTCCCCCATCTATTTTCTACCTACCACCTATGCTTCTTATCTTCTGTACCTTCTCCACCCTTCTCCTCCTCCCACTCCCCTGTTGCTAACTCTTCATGAGATCTTCATTTCTATGGTTCCACTCCTGATCTAGCTGTCCTCTTTAATTTGCTTTTGTTTTAGGTGTGGTTTTTAATAACTGTGAGTTCGCTGTCCTTTCACTATTCATATTTTTTATCTTCTTTTTCTTAGATAAGTCCCTTTAACATTTCATATAATAAGGGCTTGGTGATGATCAACTTCTTGAATTTGATCTTATCTGAGAAGCACTTTATCTGTCCTTCCATCCTAAATGAAATCTTTGCTGGATAGATCAATCTTGGATGTAGGTCTTTGGATTTCATGAGTTGGAATACTTCTTTCCAGCCCCTTCTTGCCTGTAAGGTCTCTTTTGAGAAATCAGCTGACAGTCTGATGGGAACTCCTTTGTAGGTGACTGTCCCCTTATCTCTTGCTGCTTCTAGGATTCTCTCCTTCATTTTAATCTTGGCTAATGTAATGATGATGTGCCTTGGTGTGTTCCTTCTTGGGTCCAACTTCTTTGGGACTCTCTGAATTTCCTGGATTTCCTGGAAGTCTATTTCCTTTGCCAGATTGGGGAAGTTCTCCTTTATTATTTGTTCAAATAAGTTTTTCACTCGTGGCTGTTCCTCTTCCCCGTCTGGTACCCCTATAATTTGGATGTTGGAACATTTCAAGATGTCCTAGAGGTTCCTAAACCTCTCCTCCTTTTTTTGAATTCTCGTTTCTTCATATTTTTCTGTTTGGTCCTTTTTTTCTTCCTTCTGGTCCACTCCCTTGATTTGAGTTCTAGTTTCTTTTCCATCACCATTTCTTTCCTGTGCATTTCCCCTCATTTCAATTAGTTTAGCTTCCATATGTTCCTCTAATTTGTGACTAAAATCAACCAGTTCTGTGAGCATCCTGATCACCAGTGTTTTGAACTGTGCATCTGAAAGTTTGGCTATTTCTTCACCGCTTAGAATTATGGGCTCTGGGACTTTGAATTCTTCTTGAGTCATGTTTGGTCTGGTCGTGCCCATTAAGTATGAGGAGCGAAGCCTTAGGTGTTCACCAGGGTGGGGCCACCCAGGTTGCTGGTTTGTGACACTGTATGTGGGGGCGGGGTCAGAGCAGGGCAATAGCAGTCTCCTCTGCTGCTTCCCACAGCTGGGGCCTGTGTGGTCTGTCTCACTGCTCACTCCTTCACTGGTTTATCTGCGTGCAAATATGTGACCGTGGTCAGCCTGCCACCTTGCACCCTCACTGGGTCTGCCATCGAAGCTCCACACCTGGGATCCGCCAACCGCCCACCGTGCACCTGGGTCAGTCTGGCCGAGTTTTCCAACGCAACCCCACTCCACCAGCCACTGGCTCCACCCCTCTTACCGGTCTAGCTGAAGGGTTCCTTGTTGTCAGACTTCAGTAGTTTAATTTTCTGTGTTATGGCAGCGTATTTGTTTTACAAAACCTTGTTGTCTTTAAACTTGGTTGTGCAAGAAGGTACAGTGTTTCTACCTATGCCTCCATCTTTCTTTGTTTTTTTCTTAATGACTTGTAAGAGTTCTTTATGTATTCCATATATTAATGCTTTGTTGGTTTTATGTTGCCATAGTCAGCTGGGCTGTAATAAACAAAATTGCAAAGACTGGCTTAAAAAACAGAAAATTATTTCTTACAGTTCTATAGGCTGGAAGACTGATGAGGGTACAGGCATGGTTGATTTCTTGTGAGAACACTCTTCCTGGCCACTTTCTCATGGTGAACTCACATCACACAGCAGAGAGAGAGAGAGATCTGATATCTCTTCTAATAAGGGTACTTATCCCATCATGATACCTCCACCCTCATGACCATATCTAACCCTGATTACTTTCCAAAGGCCCCCCTCTCCAAAATACTATCACAGTAGGGTTTCAACATATGAGTTTGGGAGGAAGGGAGGGACACAATTCATTCAACAGTGTAGGAACTTCTCATTTCCTGTTATCTTTTTGTTTTGGTTATGGTGCTTTTTTACAAACAGTAGTAAGGTTTCTCACAAAATATGTTTTTATAGGACAAAGTTTATTATAAGTACTTCTAAGAGTTTTAAAGTTTGACTTTAATTTTGAATCCACCTGGAATTTGTTTTTCTGAACAACCTGAGGTGGAGAGTCAAGTTCATTTTTGACCTCATGGATAGTAATAGTCCAAGTGCCATTTACTGTGTGGTGCTATGCCACCTGTGCCATAGTGAACATTTACAGCAAAGTCTGTCAGTTTTCCATGGGAGAATGGATCTGTCTCTGAGTTCCCTACTCTGTTGCATTGATCAGTCTGATTATCCCTGTGCCAGTATACTGTCTGAGATACTAAACATTTATAATTTTCTTTAGAAGAATTTTGACAATCTCCAACCTTTGTTCTTGAATGTAAATTTCAGATAAATGTATCAAGTTTTTTTGGAATTTTTCAAATCCAATAAACTATATTTAAAATTGTACATCACTGAAATTCTTATAATATTAAGATTTCTTCCCTGGCTGGTGTGATTCATTGGACTAAGTGCCAGCCTGCAAACCAAACATTCGCCGGTTGGATTCCCAGTCAGGGCACATTCCTGGGTTGCAGGCCAGGTAGGTCCCCAGAAGAGGGTGGGTGAGAGGCAACCACACACTGAAGTTTCTCTCCCTCATTTTCTCCCTCACTTTCCCTCTCACTAAAAATAAATAAGCAAATTCTTTTAAAAAAAGATTTCCCATCCAAGATCATTGTTTATCTCTCTGTTTATTATGTCTTCTATATATTTTATTCATACTTTAAATTTTTCTCAGATGGGTCTTAAACTCTTTGTTATACTTATTTCTAGATATCTTATATAATATCTTGTTGAAATTATGCATTGTTTTGTTGCGCATATGTATATGTAATTAGTTTTCATGTATTGGTTGTATATCCAGCCATTTAAGTAAATTTTTATATTAATTTCAAGTACCTTTAAAGACTTCTATGTAGAAAATAAGATAACTTAAAAATAATAGTCTCTTCCTTCTTTACCTATTTTAATTTAATTTTTTAATTATTATTTTACTGGCTAGATCTTCCAGTAAAATGTTGAATAGAATTGGTGTCAGTGGGTACCTTTGTCTACTTTCTGATTTTAAAGCATATGCTTCTAACTTTTGATAATTAAGTAAAGTATTTATTATAGATTTTTCTAGAAAGAAAGTTTCCTTTGTTCCTAGTCCTATAATGCTTCCTCTTTCTCTCTCTCTCTCTCTCTCTTTTCATTGTTGTGCTGGTACAGTTGTCTCCATTTCCCCGCCCCAACTCCCTTTCACCTCAGGCATTCCCACCTCTCACCCTCAATCCTACCCACTTTGGCTTTGTCCATGTGTCCTTTAAATACTTTCATTTGGATTTTAAACCATGAGTGAATGTTGAATTTTATCAAATTCTTTTTTTGTGTCTTTTAAAAATATGTTTTTATCCTTTAATTTATTAATTAAGTAATTATTTTATCAATTATATTGATCAAAAATCTGTCCTTTAAATACTTTTCAGAACTTATCTGTAAAACCACCTGTTTATAGCATTTTAGGTGAGATTTCCAACCACTTATTCATAGTTTATTTTATTTTTTCATTATGATAGTACAGTATGGACTTTCTTTTTTCTTCTTTTGTCAAATTCTGAAATTCATATTATTTATATTTATCTCTTATGTTTATAGTTTAAATTTTATTAACATAAAATTATTCACATTTTTCTCTTATTTTTAACTGTCATATTTTAACTCCCTTTTATTATTATTAATGTTGATTATAAGTATCCTAGAACTTTTAAAAAATATTTTATTTATTTACTTTTAGAGAGAGGGGAAGGGAGGGAGAAAGAGAGGGAGAGAAGCATCAATGTGTGGTTGCCTCTTACGTGACCTCCACTGGGGACCGGGACTGAAACCCAGGCATGTGCCCTGACTGGGAATCAAACCAGCAACCCTTTGGTTTGTAGCCTGCGCTCAATCCACTGAGCTACACCAGCCGGGGCTGTCCTAGCACTTTTTTATCATCACAAGGAGATATATATGTGTGTGTGTGTGTGTGTGTGTGTGTGTGTGTGTGTGTGTGTGTGTGTGTGTGTATAAATTGATTTTCAAGAAAGAGAAAGGGAGAGAGAGAAACATTGATGTGGAAGAGAAATGTCCATCAGCTGCCTCCCATACACACCCTGGGGTCAAACCTGCCACCTGGGTATGTGCCCTGAAAGGAAATCAAACCTGCGACCCTTTGGTGCTTGGGACAATGCTCCAACCAAATGAGCCATCTGGCCAAGGCTCCTTTCAATTTTTTTTGGGGGGGTACACCATTCCTGGAAGTACTGCAATACCAGGTCAATGCAGGAAGTGGATGGAGCAACCTCCTATTCTACCTCCCAGCTCCAAAAATCCACTTAATATAATGTCCTCAGAGAGAGGACATATCAGATATTAAACTGATAAAAACAGATACTACACTTGATCATAGCCAAAAGGCCAAGAAACGATCCTTGCACCTTTTAAATTAGTCTTTGCCATATCTTGTATTTCCGTGGTCTTATAAAAGAACTAGCATTTGTTTTTATTCATCCTTTATGTTACATTATTATTTTTTTCTTCTGATATTAATTATCTCTTTCAAATATATTTGTTGGATAAATTCTATTGTTATAACCTAGTTTGGGGGTTAGCAAACATTTCTTTAAAGGGCCAGGTCATAAATGTTTTAAGCCTTGTAAGCCATGTAGTCTCTGTTGCAAGTATTCAATTTATGCCCTGGTAGCAGGAAAGCAGCTATAACAACATGTACATGAATAGGTGTGACTATGTTCCAGTAAAACTGTGTTTACAAAAACAAGGGCAAGATTTAGTTCTTGGGACATACAGTTCATTGACCCTTGGCCGAACGTTTTGATTCTCAGCACGTGGTATGTAGACTTCCTTGGTGGCGTGTCCCTGAGAACCCTTCAGGATGTATGGTTAGGACTATTTCCACAACAATGCTAGGATGTTATTTAACTTTTTGACTGTGTTACCTTGAACTGACAGTGTAAAAATAAGGGTGGATGAAATTGCTGGAACCTTAGCGCAAATCAAGGCCATGGTCACTGTATTCTTCACCAATGTATTCTTACTATGAAAATAAGTGTCAATTTACTTAAGATCATCTTTAATTAAATAATAAAATTATTTTATTAAATTTTGATCCCTGGTGGCATTTTTTAATATTCTGTCTGGTGAATTGTGATTTATACATAAAGCACTTCTGATCCTTTATGTATAAATGTGATAATTCTCTCAAAGAAAACCATTTATTTAACGGTTGGAGTTGCAAGCTCAACTAGCCATTTTCATCATAGAACACCATTTAAACTTGAAAGAACTAGTCAAATTATGGGTACTCAGCTTCTAATATTTGGCAGACATTTTTTAAATGAATGAAATGAGCCTGGAAACAACTGAAAATATTTATTACCAATGTCAAAATTCTAGCTTTCAAGTAAAATTGGAATTTAATATTGTATCTGTCAGTGAGCTTGACAGCTTGCCAATAATCAAAGGCTGTTCCAGTGAAATCAGTGGTGGTTTTAATAAGTGTATTCTTCTCTTACAAGGTAATATAATATGTCAACATTCAGAAGATTTTGTAAGGTACCAATATTTTCTTGATTATCGATACATAATATTACAAAAAATCCATTTAAAGTACAAGACATACCAGTAGATCTCAGTGTAGCAGACCGTGGAAGATTCATTGATGTTGTTTCAGATTCCACATTGCAACTAACCTTTGAAAGATTATCACCAGGGGAGATTTGGCATAGTATCAAAGGAAAAATTTCATAATTATATAAAAGGCCTGTTAAAATATCCTCCTTTTCTTGATATATGTCTTGATACTTTTGTATACTGCAACCAAACTAATATTTGATAACAAAATAAATGCAGAAACAGATCTGACAATATAGTTCACTTAATTGTCAGACATTAAAGAGATTTTCAATAATGTAAAACAATTCCATGTTTCTTACTAAACACTTTGGGAAAATATTTTTAATAAAGTCTAAGGTATATATGATTGGTTTATTATTTTTAAATGATTTCATAAGTGTCTCAAAAGTTTAATTCTAATTCTATAAATATGGACAATTATAACTTACATCAATACAAGCTCTTGACCTGGCTGCTATAGCTCAGTGGATTGAGCATGGGCCTGTAAAGCAAGGGTTGCCGGTTCAATTCCCAGTCAGGGCACATGCCTGGGTTGCAGGCCAGGTCCCCAGTAGGGGACACATGAGAGGCAACCACAAACTGATGTTTCCTTCCCACTCTTTCTCCTTTTCTTCCCCCTTCTCTAAAAAAAAGTAAATAAATAAATAAAATATTTTTAAAATACAAGCTTTTGTTTATCTTATTTTACTTGTATTTTAATTGGTTGAGATTACCATAAACCATATTAGATATGCATATGCCATGGTTGTGGCTTAATAATTATTATTTAATTTTCAGAAAAATAAAACTCAAAGCTCTTCGTGGGCCTTGATAATTATTAAGAATATTGCACAGCCCTAACACGGAAATGTTTGAGAATAATTGGTCTAGATTACTGAGTTAGATACTTAACTCATTAATGTTAGCTTTTATTCTGCTATAATACAATAATTTTAGGTTACGAATGGCCCTCACAGTCTCTTTTTACTGCTTCTCATAAGTTTTTATATACAACATTGTCAATATCACTCAGTCATAGGTAAATTTTACATGGTATAGTGATGTTTCTTTTTACCCATGAGTAAGTTAGAAGAGTAATGTGTTTTAATTCCCCCCAAAATTTGTAAATTTTAATTTGTCTTTGTTATTGACCCCTAATTTAATATCATTCTGGAGAGACAATATAATCTGTATAATAACAATTCTTTGAAATTTGCTGACTCAACTTATGTTTTTATATGTGGTAAAATTTACAAAGATCTCACGTGTATTTGACTAATATGTATTGTCTATTTTTAGGGTGAGTTCTATAGATGTCCAGTTAATTGTGTTTGACCATGAAAAACTCAGTTCTCTATCTTTACTAATGTAATGTCTGCTTGACTCAATCAATAGTTGGGGGAAGTATGTTAAAATCTTCTACTTTAGTGGGGGCACTGTCCATTTCCTCTTATAACTCTATAATTTATTCCCTTTCATATTTTGAGTGTACTTTATCAGGTCGACTCAAGTATGATATAGTTATACATTTTGGGAAGTGGAAATTGTTATCATTGTAATCCTACTACTTCTCAATAATTTTAATGCAAATTCTGTTTTGTTTTATATTAATATAGCTTCTCCACTTTATTGTAGTTAGCATTTGACTATTTTTATGTTTAATTTCAATTTTTCTATATATTTTTATTTACTCTTTATTATATTCTTTCCATTACCATTTAGTCCCCTTATACCAGCCTCCCTTCAGCATTAACCACACTGTTGTCCATGTCTGTGAGTTCCTTTTCCTTTGTTATCAATCCCTCCACCCCCTAACCTCCCCGGCTGACCTCCAGTTCTCCATTTACAAGTCTGTCCCCATTTTCCTTGTTAGTTCAGTTTGTTCATTAGATGCCACATGTGAGTGAAAGCATATGGTATTTGTCTGTCTCTGACTGGCTTATTTCACTTAGCAATATGTTCTCCAGATTCATTCATGTTGTTGCAAACGGTCAAATTTTCTTCTTTTTAATGGCTGAGTAGTATTCCATTGTGTAAATGTTCCATAGTTGTTTTATTCTATCATCTACTGCTGGACACTTGGGCTGCTTCCGTATCTTCATGATTGTAAATAACACTGCAATGAACATAGGGGTGCTTATGTTCTTTCAAATTAGTATTTTAGGTGCCTTTGTATATATTCCCAGAAGTGAGACCTCTGGGTCAAAAAGCAGATCCATTTTTAATTTTTTGAGGCATCTCCATACTGCTTCCCACAGTGCCTGTACCAGTCTGCATACCTACCAACAGTACCAAGGGTTCCCCTTTCACCGCATCCTCAACAGCACTTATTGTTTGGTGATGGCCATTCTGACAGGTGTGAAATGGTATTTCACTGTGGTTTTAATTTGCATTTCTCTGATGATTAGTGATGTTGAGAATCTTTTCATATATCTGCAGGCCATCTGTGTGTCCTCTTGCAAGGAGGATGGAACAGAATGGAACAGAATAGAGAGCCCAGAAATAAACCCACATCTTTATAGTTAATTAGTATTTGACAGAGGAAGCACATACAGTGGGCTAAAGATAGTTTATTCAATAAATGGTATTGGGAAAATTAGACAGATACATGCAGAAAAATAAAACTAGACCATCTTCTTACACTATACACAAGAATAAATTCAAAATGGATAAAAGACTTAAATGTTAGACTCATAACCATAAAAATGGTAGAAGAAAACATAGACAACAAAATCTCAGGCATTTCTCTTAGCAATATTCTATTAGATTCACTGCCCCAGGGAAGGGAAACAAAAGAAAAAATAATTAAATGGAACTACAACAGAATAAAAAGTTTTTTCACAGCAAAGGAAATCATCTATAAAATAAAAAGACAACCTACAGAATGGGAGAACATATTTGCCACTATATCTGATAAGGGGTTAATATCCATACTTTATAAAGAACTTAGAATATACACCATCAAAAAAAACAAACAACCCAATTAAAATTGGGCAAAGGACCTGAATAGACGCTCAACCTTTCTGTATCTTTGAAGTTTGGAGGTGTTTCTTGTAACAGTACATCGGTGTATCCTATTTTAATCAATATAGTAAATTTTGTCATTTAGTTAGCACATTTAATTTCTTTTTATTATTAAGAATGATAACTTTAGATTGTTTCTACCACATTCACTCTTTTTATTTTTATTTCTTCTTTCTTACAATTGGTTGGGAGTTAATTTTGGGTTCTTTTTATTATTACATTTTTCCTTTTAAAAGTTATGCATGCTATTTCTATAATTTAAAGGTCACTCCTGAAATGTTTACCATGCATGCTAACCTAATGTTGTATAAATGTAATCATGTCTTATCCTGAATAATATAAATATTTCAGGGATGTGAGGGCAAGCTGCCTCTGACATCGGTCACCCCATTGATCACCAAGGTTGATTCAGCTGATCTGACTGGCCAGGCAAGTCCTCCCCACCCCACCCCCCACATCCCTCACTGGTCCTTGTGCATCCTTCTGGAAGTTGCACACTCTGTGGACGTGGATGACCTTCCCTGATAGAGGAGAGGACCCTTCTTCAGTCAAGAGTACGTGATGTCTGCTCTCCCCTGCTAGAACCTCCAAACAGCTCTCAAGATCCATTTGTAGGAGAAAGTAGGGTAGTCAAGCTTCCAAGACTCCAGACACATCCAAACGAGGTGATACACGTGGCAGGCTGCAGTTCTTTAAAAATCAATCAGTTGATTAATGAATAATAAATAAATAAATAAATAAATAAATAAATAGTTTTAGAACATTTTTACTCTGACCACCCCACTCTTCACTGACATGCTAACAATGCTCAGTACTTTAATTCTGCCTTCTTAAACTTCATAAATTAAATATTATTTTAAAATTAGTGTATGTAGACAATACACTTTAAAAATTGTCTATGAGTTTAATAAATTATTTGTTTATGTCTTTTCTTACATTGCCGCCATCCCTTCTGGGCTTATTTTTATTCTACCTGAAGCACATTCTTTAGAAGTTTCTTTAATGAAGATTTGCAGATAATAAAAATGACAATAAACATGTTTTGTTTATCCTAAAAGCTTTTTATATCTGCATTTTTTAAAGATAATCTGCTAGGTACACAATTCTACGTGTATAGTTGTTTTCTTTCAATATTTTTTTCTGCTTTTATGGTGTCTGTTATTACTAATGCTAAGTCTGCTGTCGGTAAAATTATCATTCTTTTGCAAGTGATCTCTTCTCACTGGCTGCTATTAAGATTTTCCTTTTTGTCTCCGATAACTGCAGAGTCACTATAATTTGTCTAGATGTGGGTGTCTTCTTATTTTGACAGCTTGATCAGACTTTGCTCACTTCGTAGATTTATATCTTTTATCAGTTCCAGGAAATTTTGAGCTGTTCGCTCTTATTACAACTCCTTTATTCCCTCTATTTTCTCTTTGTGGTTCCTACTAGATGTCTGTTAGAACTTCTCACCCAGTCTCTCATGTCTCTTAACCTCTGTTTCATAGTGTCCATTTGTGTCTCGATGATATTTGTAATAATCTATTCAGATCTACAATTTAGTTTACTAACTCTCCATTGGTACCTCTTTCTAATTACAGTAATATTTTTATCTTTGAATTTTGGCTTTTCCCCAAAAACTTTTAAGATATTTTAAGGACGCTTGTAAGTTTCTTAATCTTTAATTCCCCATTTGATTTCCTTAAAATTATATGCATTTTGTATGTTTTTATATTTTATATTATATACCTACTAATTTAATATCTGAAGTCCTTGAAAACCTAGATCTTTGTTTGTTGTTTTAGCTGATGCTTACTCATGGTCACTTTTCTCTTGTGTGTACAGGTATTTTTTAAAAATATGCTCATATTTAAGTGACCTTCATACATAGGAACCACCAAGCTCTAAATTAGGAATGCTTTCTTCTAAACAAAAAAGTTATTCATTTGCTTCTACCAGAAAACTACCAAACAGAGAATATTTTCATTCTCATTTGAGAATCCTGACTTAATGTGAAAATACTAAGTTTAGCTTTTCCCATTATAGCTATTAGATTTCTGATAAGAAAAAAAATGGGGAACCACTGGAGTATTTTAACAAGAAACTGACTTACCTTGCATAAGTTTTAAAAAGATTACTCTGGCTTTGCAATGAAAATAGACTAAAGGAAAGATTCCAGAAATGGGAAAACTAGGTGAGGTCCTGAGTGAGAGGGTGATGAGAGTAATGGAAAATGGAATGTAAACTAGGAAGGGAGGGAAGTAAGGTCATCAAGGGGGAGAGGGATGCCGAAAAACTAGTAGGGCCAATGGATGGGGGATCCCAATACGGTTAAAGAACTATTGGCCATGGACCAGAGAGAGTCAGCTGCCCAGATGAGAGGTGATACTGAATGCTTGTAAGTGAGGTCATCCAGGGGTTTTAGCTATTGATAATGACAAAGTTGAGGTAGGTTGGGAGTGTGTGGTTGAGATAGGAGGTCAAGAGCGTTTGAGAAGAGATCAGTGACTGGTGAGCCCAGCATGTTAAAAGGATCATCTACTTGCCCACTGAGATCCCTGAGAATTAAAAAGGGAAACTCCTTTCTTTCTGTTGACAGGTACAGACAATGACACCTTATTCAATCATTATCATGACACCTTGAGGGAAAAAATATATTTCCAATAAAAAAAAACCTTGGTAAATGACTAGCATTGCTCCCCACATTCCACTCAGTATAAAAATCTTTTAGTAGATACGATTATTCAACCTTTTGATGGGTGATATTTCTATTTTGTGTCTTCTTACTCCTAAATGAAGCTCTCACTGTCAGGTCATTTGTATTTCCTAAAATCCCTAGTCAGATTTTGTTCTTTTTCCCTTATGATGCTATTTTATACCAGGTTTATTTTATTGTTCTTTCCGCCCCTTGAGTTTCTCTACCCCCATCTCAAACTTTAAAAACATTTGTCACCCCCAACTGCACAGATCTTTGTCATTATTCAACAGAGTTACACACATTTTCTTTAATCTCTTCTTGATAAATCCTTTCCAATAACCATTTGGCATTATTCTGCCCTGGATTCTATATTTTCCTTTTCCTTATGGTGTTGAAGTTTATGCAAACACGGGAATCCGGCCTTTTAAAAGATAGAGGTCTCTGTTTCCTGCACTGAGACCTGGGGACGGTAGGTCTGGTTCCAGCTGTGTCTCAGGCGTGTTTTGCCTCCTCACCCAGTGTTACCTGTGGCAGGCCCACGCAAATGATCACGTACTGGAGACAATTCATGTTCTGAGAAGACTACATCTCATGATTTACTCCTCGATTTACTTCACAGTTTCAACCTCACGATTTACTATCACCTTTATCTGATTTGCTTCATTTTCCAAAATTACTAACAACGGCAAATGAATAAATAAATAAAGACTTACAACTGACTTTGAAACCAACTATGAAAAAGCTTCCTCTTCAGCACCCAGTTTTCCGTTTATAAGCAATGACTGACAGTTTGCTGAGGACAGACACAATGTGTGCCAGATGCTTTCATATACATTGTCCCATTGAACATTCACATCAACTCTCTGAAGATGTTTTATTTTTCATATGTGAAAACTGAGGTTTGGAAAAAGGAATAAACAATAGACGGCTACACAACTGATAAATGGCAGAGCCAGGATTTGAACTCAGTTTTTCCAGCTCCAAATCTAGTTCTTATGCCACGATGCAATCTACAAAATATTGATTCTTTATTTATTGAATTTGTTGGGGTGACATCGGTTAATAAAATTATATAAGTTTCAGGTATACAATACACAATATATCATCTGTATATTGTATTGTGTCTTTACAGCCCCAGGTCACGTCTCCTTCCATCACCATTTATCTTCCTTCTACCATCTTCTCCCTCCTCACGCCCGCTTCCCCTCTGGCAATCACCACACTGTCGTCTGTGTCCCTGAGTCTTTTTTTTTCTTTGCTTAATCCTTCCACCCTTCTCCCCCAGCCCCCAACCCCTCCAAAATACTGATTCTTGTTGCTTATTTTCAGTTTATTCTCTTTAACCATCTCTAAACCTGAGTTTAATTTGTTCTTTATCTAAAATATGTCATCTATTGTTTTAGCATAAGAATGTTTAATCACTTATCATTACTAAATAGAAACAAACAATCTTAGCACCGTAGGTTGGTTTGAAAGAAAAATTAACCTCATCTTTCTAACAAAGCCTGTTTAAAGTATGCTCTGCTTGCCTAGAGAGGTAGAGTTCTAGAAATGATTTTAGCTACTTCTCTGCCTGAAGGTGAAAACATCAAATAATTTCAGGATGGGTTTTCATCATTGTAAGAACCTTCACTCGAGTGAGCCCCTCTTGTTAAGAAAATGTGGGTAAAGCATGGGAAGATTCATTGCCACGGGAAAGACCCACGGTAAAACCCCATGGCGGCTTAAACAAGATGGCACCCTTCAGCATCCCTAGTATAGAGAGCTCTGGAAATGGCGTTGACCAATGAGGAAATCAAAGTTCTCTGTTTCTCCTAGATTCAAGGTGATTGGTAGCTCTCATATTGGACTACAGTTGCCCTGCCAAAGGTCCATTACACGAGAGGTACCCAGAGACCCGAAAGTAAAACCTACCAGTAGGTACATGGGGACTTAATCTCAACACAAACACCTAAAGGCTGGGCTGCAGAACTGGTTCTAGCACAGTCTGAAAGGCCCTCTGAATCCACTCTGGAACAGTACTGGGGTTCGAAGGAAAAAATAGTTTTGCAAGTAAAATTGAATTAACAATCTGTGATTTTGATTCCCTAGGAAAGACATGCAGGCCACACTCCATCCCTGCACGTGGGGGGTGTCTTCAACAGCAACATCTCATTGCAGATACATGGAATCACACTGTCCTCCTTCGGACAGCACAATCCACCAGTGTCCCTGGACAATTCTGAATGGAGTGGACCTCAGAATTGAAATACTTTGCTTCCTGAACATAAATTCAAATGGAATTTCAAGCAATTGCTTTAAAAAACTAAAATTAACTTATGATTGTACCGTAAGCTTGGGAAACAGGCTATTTCATGCACACACTGACATACTCTTGCTGCATTTTCATAGCTACTTCTTAATCATTCTCTTTGCTCCCCTTCTTTTGCTTTCTTTTCAAATACTCTTCAACCTAGTTAATCTTTGCTCCAAAAGTCTGAATGGCTTCTTATTGCCTACCAAGTAGTATCACAGTCCTCATCTCATCATTTGACATAGCCCACATCCAGATCCCTGAAAGGATGCTATTATCTATTTTGTGAGACACTTAATATATGTTATTCTCATTTAATTTCCTCTTCAACTTTATTTTCCATTACCCTTTTAATTGAGGTGAGGCAAATCACATACAGTAAAGCATACAACTTAGTAAATTTTTACATGTTATCCATCTAAGAAACTGGTATTGAAATAAGTTACAGAATGATAGCAGTTTCCCAGAAATCTCCCTTATTCCTCTCCCAGACTCTGTTCCCCCAGGTCACCACTATTCTAATCATTTTCACCAGAGATTAAGTTTTTCTGTTCTGAACTTTACATAAATGCACTTGTATGGTGCATACTCTTTTGTGTCCAGCTCCCTTCACTCAGCCTTATTCTTTCACTCAACATAATGAGATAGCACTTATAGTGTTGTTTGGTTTTTTCAATACACACAGTATTCCACACAGTATTCACATGTTATATTCCATGTGAATATAACACATGGAATATATTCATATGGAATATAACATGAGTTAATTATTTAATCCTTTATTGATGGACAAGTGGTTTTCTCTTTTTGGGCTTTTATGAATAAAACTGAAACAATTATTGTTGTATATGTCTTTTTGTAAATATAAGCATTTATTTCTGTTGGGTATATTCCCAGAAGTAAAAATTTCTGGATTAAAGGTTGCATTAGTATTAAGATTCACAGAAACTATCAGTTTTCCAAAGTGGTTGAAACAATTTATATTCCAACCAGCAAGTAATGTATAAGAATTTCATTTGGTACAAATCTTTGTTAACATTTGGTTTTGCAAGTCATTTTAATTTTAACCATTCTAAGTGCATAGTAGAACCTCAATATAACTTTAATTTTAATTTCCCTGCTGACCAGTCAATCATATTGACCACCTTTTCATATGCATATTAACCATTTAGATATCATTTTTATAAAGTGCCTGTTCAAGTCGTTTGACCATTTCTTTTAGTAGGCAATTGTCTTTCTCTTATTGGTTTGTAGAAACTCTTTACATATTCTGAATATGACTTTATTGTCACATACTTACATATGTTTAAATACGTATGCATCTATAAATGTAGATATGCAAATATCTTCTCTCAGTCTGGGGATGTCTTTTTGTTCCCTTAATGGCACCATTTGGTTAGTGATTTTTCATATCTCCTTTAAGAAATCTTTTCATTCCCCAGGATTATGACAATACAGCAATATTTACTCTGGTTTTCTTCTAGAAATTTCATTGTTTATATTTTACTTTCAGACTTACAATTCATCTTAATTTCTTATGTTTGATGAGATCTTAGTACCCACTTTGAATTCTTCTACTCTAGGCAGACTGATAGACTCATTGTTACGTCTTAACTTCTCCTTTAAAGAATAATATTGAATCATTGTACCTCTCTACTTCTGCCTAGCATTCTGTGATCTCCTATATCTGAGTCCTCAGCTCTGGTTCCATCTGTGCTCTAGGCCCCTGAACCTGAAGTGCACTAAACGTTTTCTGCTTTACACTCTTAGCTATTTTTAGATGTGCTTTGCTTTGCTTTAACTAGATTGCATACTCTTTGAGGGTAGAAATTGCCCATGAAGGTTAACCACATGTGCACATCATGACTGGTCCACAGATATGAGACGGCAGCTGGTAAACATGAACACCACTCTTTTTAGACGCTCTGGTGGACCTGCTAGGGATAATCTGCTGCGCAGACGTTTCTGTGAGTGATGCTGCTGTCACACTCAGAGTTGAATGGGATGGTGCTTAATTTCATTAAGGTGGTATTGTCAGGACTTTCCAAGAGCATTTTCTTAGCTGATATGCATAGTCTTGCAGATATTCACTATCTTCCTTCCACATTATATATTTTTGCTTACTTGTAAATATTCCTCAGTTGTCCTTAATGCCTTGACCAGTGTGTTTTATTTTATTATTATGATTGAAAGTATAGGTAATTCTTTTGATGCAGTTTCTATAAAAATAGAATTAAAGGGAAGAGGAAGTGTCAACAGATTCAGAGCCTTCTGTGCACTCCTTTTCCTACTTTTTACAGACAGAGAAAAACCAGTTGTTCCAAACATCTGTCTCCTTTAACAGCTATTTTATGTCTGTCATCTAGATGTGTTGATTTCAAAATTTGTCAGTGTAACTGTTCAAAATTTCCCTGCATTGTGACTCTAACAGGAGTGCCACTGTTTTATAAAGTATATTTTATGCCCCTTGTTTTAAAGGAGTTTAAAAGCAGAGCAGTACGTCATTTATTTCAGTTTATATTAGTGGCCTTGCTGGCTTTCGCTTTTCACATGAGGTGCAAATGCCTCTTCTTCAACTTAGGTCCTTTATTCAGCTTATTCATTCTGGTTTTTGTCATAATTATCATTTCCTCTTAAAAAAAAGAATAGGTATTATGAGAAATTTCTCTAGGGTTCCCTCCCAATTTCCTCCCTGCCATTACAGAGCCTCTGTCCCATCAGTCTTGATCAGGCACGTTGGATATTCTTACTCTTTGCGTTCTTCTTTTCTCAGAGCAATTGTAATCTGCTTTAATTATGGTGGATACTCCAGCAGCCTGCCCTTCTCCTGGGTTTTAGTATTCCCTCCTTCAATACCATACTTACTAGATTCTTTTTTTAATTCTCCCAAATTAGCTCTCTTGAATTGTAATGCCCTGATAGGACTGCCTGCATTCTGGTTATGAGCAGGATCCCACCAGGTTTCAGAATGCCGACGAAGGCAAAGCTTTCTGCTTTTCTGCATACCTCTGATTGCTCTCGCTCCTTCCTCAGACTCCTTCCAGGCCTCGGGCTTTGCCTGTCAGCCTGCTTAAATTGCTGTGGCAGACTCTTCCCTCAGAGATAAGAGGAAATGTTGTTTTAGACGCCTGATAGATGGCATGACTTTTGACCATCTTTCCTTTTTAAAAAATCTCTCCAGTAGAAGAGATTTTTTAAATAGCTATTTATTTTTAAATATAATTAATTTTCTTATTCCACATCCTCTGCTTGTTACTCGGGTCTGCAGCCTAACTCAGAGCCCCTCTGGCTAATGCTGTCACCGTCCACACTGCCTCTCTGCTGTCCGGTGGAATTTCACATGGTGAGTGAGGAGTTGGTGGAGGCCAATGGCAATATGTGAACACACTCCAGCTCCCAGAACCATTTTCTATCAGTACTTATATGCATACAGAGACACATATACCAGCGAATAGCTGGTCTTTTCTACAAAAAAAATTGATTTTAATCATCTCAATACAGCAAAGAAATATTTATACTCACTTTTATGAGGGTAGAGGTTTCGGAGACTCCATATTTATTTCTGAGCATAAAGGCTTAGAAGTCTGTGTATGGATGAGGGAGAAACACCCAGTTAATGTCACACTCATGGTAAATTCATAATTGACTCCCAGTCCCCTCTCCTACCCTAAAATCACTCTGCCTTCCATTCATTACTGTATCAGTTGGAATGTGTCCAGTTACAGTTGAATAAAATAAAACTCAAACAGATTTAAAACTAAAGGAGAATTTATTTTTTAAAGTGTATCGTATTGATTCTGCTATTACGGTTGTCCCAGTTTTTTTTCTTCCCTTTATCCCCCTCCTCCCTGCACCGTCCCCTCTCCCTCCAACACTCCCCCCCCCACTGCCACAGTTCAGAATTTAAAATGCAGAAATATGGCAAATACCAAGTACAACATACTCCAGTCATTCAATACTGTCACCAGGTACCTATTTCTTTGTTTTTCTCTCTTCTGCCTTTTGTGGTATCACTTCTTCCTAACGATGACTCCTGTTGTGTTGCAAAAATGATGTCACCAATCTCCTGGGCCTCTTTCTGGTCCATAAAAAATACATTAAAAGGAAAAGACAGTATCAAACAGATTCAAAGCTTTCTGCACACTTCTATTCCCACTTCCCAGTTGCACAGCTCCTCCTAAATCACTACTAAGACTGGACCAGGAGTCCCTTGGTCCAGTCTTAGTAGTGATTGTCAGGCTTGTCTTGGTTTACATGCTCCAACCCTAAAGTCAGGAAAAGAACGTGTTCCCTATGAAACATGTTTTACAACATAGAAATTATAGCTACTGGGGGTGGGGGAGAGAAGCATACATTCTAGAATCATTACAAACACTTGAAATCTACAACAGTCCTATCCCAAAATACGTTGTTTACCCAATCTGTACCGCAGGCCTGTTGTAATA
Source organism: Artibeus jamaicensis (assembly GCF_021234435.1). Taxonomy (NCBI): domain Eukaryota; kingdom Metazoa; phylum Chordata; class Mammalia; order Chiroptera; family Phyllostomidae; genus Artibeus; species Artibeus jamaicensis. Next base: position 32,702,327 of record NW_026522025.1, on the reverse strand, counting down.
GGACAGTAGGAAAAAACCCTTCCTAATGGCTGCTCGCAGCTTAAACAGAGCAGACTCACCCACAAATGGAGCAAAGGATGTCTCCTGGCTTCTGACAGGAAGCAGCTTGGGTACTTGGTCAAGAGACTTAAGTCTTTCCATTTTTATTTCTTCAAGATTGAAAACCAAACTGTTTTAGAGGCAAATCCAGGTTATACTAAAAGTTCAATTGTGACCCTATTTAGTCATTTTTTAAAACTTCTACTTCACAAAGACAGAAAAGATTTCTAAATATTTTGATCAGATTAAAACAGTGATTGTTCAAGGTGATGGAGGCAAATCCTTTTCTGCTATAATGAGGAGACATTCTTCTTTGGGATAATAAATTTTTTGAAATGCATAGCATTCAAGGGGTTAAGAAGCAGGACTCAACCTGTTTGTCTTTGCCTTGGATTACTAGTCATTTGAAATACCTTTACAGCAGGTGGTTCCTCAGTGAAACCTGCCTAAAAAGAATGAGAAAGCTCAGATGAGGACAAGTGTGGGATGTCCCATGGACCACTCTCTTCTCCTCAGGATGATGTTTGCTGGGGAAGTGTAGTATGTACAGCCCTAGGGAGCCTAAAATTCATTTCTTTCTTTCTTTCTTTCTTTCTTTCTTTCTTTCTTTCTTTCTTTCTTTCTTTCTTTCTTTCTTTCTTTCTTTCTTTCTTTCTTTCTTTCTTTCTTTCTTTCTTTCTTTTCCTTTCTTCCTTCTTTCCTTCCTTCTCTCCTTTTCTCTCTTTCCTTCTTTCTTTATTTCTTTAACTGGAAAAGAACTAAACTTTTCTTTCTACATCTCTCTATCTTACTTTAGATGTTTTGAATCCAGTCAAGGGGTAGGACCATTTCAGGCCCATACTAAGCCAAACAGAGGCCTTAGATATACTTTTCAGAGTGAACTGAGGTTCAGAGGAGTACAGTGATTTGCCTGAGTTACTCAAATAGGAAGCTAGCAGGCACCAGTTGGAGGATCCATACTGTGAGTTCTGATTGACATTCCAATGCTTATTGAAACTAAAGAGACATATGAAGTAAAACAATTATCTGAGCTTAGCACATAGTTTCTTTAGGAATAACATTAATTTTCCTGAATACTGTTCAGAGTTACTCAGAATGTTATCTCTACATTGCTGCTCCCCCCCACCCAAGTTTGGTAACCATGACTGATTATAAAATTGACGAGAAGCTTTGCATGTTTGCCAGTATCCAGGAAGGACCCAGGGAACTGTCTTCTGCAAAATCTCTCATTGGAAAGCATTAATGCCAATTTTTACCCTGTCACAAAAATGTATTATAAAGTTTTCACATTCATCAAATTCTAAGCTAAATCAAAATAGAATTAACTAATAGTTTTGAGAAGTTACTTGCACTTTCTTTCTTTCTTTCTTTTCTTTCTTTCTTTCTTTCTTTCTTTCTTTCTTTCTTTCTTTCTTTCTTCCTTCCTTCCTTCCTTCCTTCCTTCCTTCCTTCCTTTCTTTCTTTCTTTCTTTCTTTCTTTCTTTCTTTCTTTCTTTCTTCCTTTCTTTCTTTCTAGAAAGAGGGCAAGGGAGGGAGAAAGAGAGGAAAAGAAACATTGATATTCGAGAGAAACATCGATTGGTTTCCTCCCAGGTACCCCCAACCAGGGACCTGGCCTGCAACCTAGACGTGTATCCTGACTGAGAATCAAACTGGCATCCTTTCAGTTCAGGGGGTGGCACTCAATCCCCTGAGCCACACCAGCCATGGCTACATTTTCGTCTGTATATTATAAATTATTCAAGATCACTTATGAATGTCAACCTGAATAGACAGCTTACAGTCTCCTACTTCCTTTAAATGTGTCCTAATATAAAAAGATTTTCTTGGCTGACCTCTAAGGCGTATATTGACATTTAACCAAAAGTGCTACTTTTCAGTGCTGAATGTCTACAGAAGCATTATATTTAGGATTCTGTTTACTTGTCTACCTCGAAGTTAAAAATAAAATCGTTTTCCTTCTCGGTTATTTACTTTAACTGGATTAACAAATAAGTATTTATTCTGAATCTATTATTCAGAGTGCAGTAGTTGGAATTTTCATGAGTTTCAACAACAACTGAGACTTACCTGCTGCAAGCAATCCCTAGCAAGTCCTCTGTTACAGACTGCAGTTTCCAAGGAGCTAAGTGTGACTTTGACGTTTTTAAAAGAATCTTGGGTAGAGTCTTGTAACAGAGTTCTTGACGGTACCAAGTTTTCTAGTAAAAAGAAAAAATACCACGTACTTCTGAAAAAAGAACCTAGTAGCATTCCTGAGACATAACTTGAAAAGAGTAGCAAATCAGGTGACCTTGCCACCAATTAACCTTGACTTTAAGGCCAGAGGTCAGGGCTATTTTCATAGCTCAGTTTTCCAGGTGTGGAGTTAGAAGGAAGAAGGTGACAATTTGGAAGACAATTTACAAGCCAGACATAATCATCTGCAATGTTGACTCTGTGTCATCCTAAGAATTTACGGCAGCCGGAAGGAAAGCAAATATGTTGTGCTGATTCAAGCAGCTACAGCTTCCTTTCCTGTTACTCTGTACAGGAAAACTCCCACAGAAGTTGTAAATCTCACCTTTCTGCAAAACTAATGAGATGGTGTCATTATGTGGGGGCAATGACCTGGGGGCCCTATGAACAGGAGGCAGCACTAAAAGGGGCTTCCAAAATTTTACCTGGAAACAGAAGAACTAACCAGGAAACTAGAACCAACTTCATGTCAGCGAGTTATTCTTTCTTTATCAATGGAGGTAATAACTGTACAAAGGGAAGTTGATTGATTTTAACACTACTGGTTTAATAATTGTGGTAATAGATTTAGCTGAAGCCAGGGACAGTTTTTGTCTCTTCTCCTTTGTCTTTCATAGATTCATTTTTTCAATAAACAACTATTGACCATCTAGAAACTATACTAGGATCTAGGGAAACAAAAATAGAGTAATATGCAATCACAGAGTTCATAGGTTGTTAAATAAAAGTGCCATGAAAAGAAATAAAACCAGGCCAATGAGACAACTACTATAAGAGAGAAATGCTGGCCTCATGTCCAATAGAAGGATCTGCAAAATGACTAATTGGAGTTCAGAATTTAAATTGTGTCCTTGAACCAAAATGATGCTGAGGGCCCCCAGAGGACTGAACTGAAGACCATGACCTCATGTCTACAGTACTCAACTAAGCACACACAAAACAATGTAGGTGCTAAAAGAAAAGTCTTCAGGCAACACGCCCCTCTGGTCCGGACCTTGCTTTTCAAGGTTCCCTTCCCTTTGGTTGAACTACATTGTTAAAGCCACTTGACTAGATGTAAGCTTCTTATTTTACATTAAAATTGAACCCCTGGGCTTTCTTGCACATATTCTTAATTAATTAATTTCTTCTTTCATTAAGCACTAGAATAGATGAGGACTTCAGGATAAGTGTAGAAGGAGGCTTCTGGATCAATTATAAATCATCAACTTGGGATGCCCAGTTTTGGGGTCTGTGCCCTGCAGCGCCTCCCCCACCCCACCCCCCAACAAGCACAATCTCCAGTGACAAACATGTCCCTGCCAGACTCAGGCTCATCCCTAAACAAAGTCTGATTTCTGAGGAATCACTACAATGTTTTCATGTAGATAAAAGCAGGTAAAAAATAACTTTAGGGACAATGTTGAAGGGTAAAAATTGATGTGGGTGGAATTGGTGTGGGTTGTAAAAGCATATCATCTGCTATTACCTTGATGAGGATAACAGAGCTCCTGGCACATAGAAGGACCTTCACAAATATTGAATGAATGAAGATGACAAATGATAGCAGGTGTTAGATTAGGGTGAAAGGCATACCCTGCTTGATTACTGATGTTTTATCTGGAACTATAAGAAGTCAACTATAAGAGTGCTTTACATGCATTATCTGGTTTGAGAGTGTCAACTTTACACAGATAATAAAACAGAGCTTGAAAAGTGAAAAAGTTTCCAAGGACTTTTCTCAAGGTAATGCAGTTAGTAGGCACCTGGGACAGAATTCAAATCCAAGTTTAAATTGATTTTTTTTCTGATATATTTATTACATCATGGTAATAGCTCACCACTTATATGGCTACTGTGGACAAAATGTCTTTATGTTTGAGCACTCTTTTTCTGCCTGATATTAATGCATGATTATTGAAAACCTAAGAGTCCATTGGTATACAAATGAATAGAATGATATGTTGTGGATATGCAGTGGAATATTACTCAGCCATTAAAAATAATGAAATCTTATCACTGCAGCAACATGGATGGCCCTACAGGGTGTTATGCTAAGTGAAATAACTCAGACAGAGAAAGTCAAATACCATATGATCTCACTTTTAAGTGAACTCTACCAAATAAGTGAACAAACAAAACAGAAACAAACTCATAAATATGGAGAACAAATTGTTGGTCACCAGATGGGAGGAGGATTGGGAGGATGGGCAAAAAAGTTGAAGGAGATTAAGAAGTAGACATTGAAAGTTTTAAAAATAGTCCTGGTGATGCAAACTACAGCACAGGGAATACAGTTATAATAATATTATAATAACTATGTATGGCTTTAGGTGGATACTAAAGTTATGGGGTGATTGCTTTGTAAACAATAAGAATGTCTAATCACTATGTTGTATACCTGAAACTAATATAATGTTGTATGTTAACTAATTGGAAAATAAATTGAGAAAATAAAGGAATTTACAACGGCGTAGATATTAGTGTGTGAGAAGAAAGGAAGACATCATGCCAGATAACCGTGGCAAATAAGCAGTTCTCCCCTATATAGTTCACCAGAGGTGAAACAACTTCGCTCCTCCAGTGTCAAGCTCCAGAGAGTAATGTTGCCCACCCCATGTCCCCCAGGCAGGTCTCTGTAGGAAGTACTCAGCAAAGAGTGGACACTGGTGGATGCCCATTGGTAACAGCCATGCTGTTTAACTTGTTGTTCTCACATGTCTTTAGTTCTTAGTGGGAATCTCAAGAAATCCAAAGTCTTTTGGAAATACAGCAAATATAGCAATAATAGAAGCTGAGAACAGAGACAATAATGATTTGGATTCACCTTTTACACACCTTTTCTGGGTTAGTCATGCCCTGTCCCTTGCCTTTGGGTTTTACTGAAGTATTTATGTGTTCCATAGAAGAATCCATCATTTCTCCCCTTTACCGCACAGGAGTTAATAGTTGGTGATAGAAACCCAATCAGAGGTGATGTTTAAAATAGTCATCAATTATTTACTGATATTTACCAATATACATCAGACCCAGTTGGAAGGAATCACAGTTATGAATATCTAATACCACTGTTCCAAGGCTTACCTACTAAATATCAGCTTTTCCTAAACTTAGATTCAGATCAGTGTTTCCATCATTTCTATGGCATGAAGATTAATCACAATGTAATAAAGTGGGTGTGCACACAGGCTCACGAGCCTGAACAAATACCTGAATTTTGTCCTTCAAATAAAGCAATCACCTCAGGAGTATAATACAATTATTTAATGTACTGTCATTTTTTATAAAAACACTTCTAAAACTCCTCTTGAAATTGCTTTCAGGGTCAGTTTAACAACAGCAAAAGATAATTTGTCTCTTTTTTATAGTCACACCTCAGTTTTGACAAATTCATAATATGCACTTTCATTACCCTGAATCAGAAATGGGTCTAAATAACTTCTGGCTATTTTCAAAAGTCAACCCAACTTTCAAATGACAAAGATTTGTCCCACTTAAATCCCAATATGCAAACAAATCTGATACAGGCTAAGGAAGAAACTGAAAAAATGAATAAAATCATATACATCAAAACTCCCATAAGAAAAGGTTCAGTCTTTTATTACTCAAGCTTTGAGTCAATGTACCTCACCTAGATTCCCATCCACAAAAAAAACCCTGGCCATAGCCCTTCTCACTCAGGCGACCAAGTTTTGGACCATGTGGCTGGACTTTCCAAACTTCACTCCTGTTCACAGATCATTGGAACAGTGGTATACACCAAATTCAAGACAACCAATCTGCAGCTGGCCAATGCTTGTGGTCTGGTTCAGAAAAATGAGCTGGGCCCATTAAAATCTCAGTTTTGAGATACGAATTACAAAAGATAAAGTTTTGGCACTACGGGAGCTGAAATTGAAAAGTGATAATATGATAGGTGGAACTGAGGAGTAAGCAGACAGAGATTATGATCATCAAGTATGAACTGAAGTTTGAAGGAACAGAATACAGTCAGCAGGAGAAACAGGCCAGTAGGAGCAGGGGAATAAAGCATATAGCCAGGGAGAAGTAGACGTGCTTTAGGAGACCACAGTGAGCACTTTTAGACTGTCTCCCCAGTGATGATTCTCTTCCGAGCAACCCTGGCTTTCATTTAGGCAACTACATGATTCTGAGCATGTGACTCCACCTGTGCACTCACTGTGCACCATTAGTCCACTCACCAGGGTGAACTAATGACCCAGGCTAAGTAAACAAGCATGCAATCAGCTGGCCCAGTGATTGGTTTAGGGATGGGAATGTGGTCCAAGCAATTATGGTGCATATCAAGACTTTTGTTAGGAATTCTAGAGAAGATACCTTCTTTTTTCTCCCCAGAGGAAAATAATAAAAGTGTATTTCTGAGAACCACTGGTGACCATTTTTGAATCACAAAATTGGTCAACCTTGTAATAAAGCTGACACCCTGGAAATAACAGTAGAGACACAGAAAAAAGACACAGGCTTTGGTGGTGCTTTGGAGCTGCTAGATCAAGCTTCATCTGAAGCAGTATATCTGCTTGTTTTATTTTTTTTAACTAAAGCCTCTCAGTCCTCTCTATTGTTTAAGCCAGTTTAATTGACTTTCTTACTTGCAAAGAAAAGCATGTTTGACACAAAGAGAAGACAAAAACGTGTGTCTTCTAAACAGTTTTGGAAACTGTTTAATTCCCAAAATTTCAGCTTAAATTCTAGTCCATGTTTATTCTCTAAAATAAAACCTCTTTTAAAAGCTAACCTAAGTGAATTTCTCCTTTTTTCACCCCAACAGTCAATCTTAATGTATAATATGATTGATAAATCATTATAAAAGGATTACTTTTATGTGTTCTAAATGAGTTTTATTCTGATATTCAATGTCCTAATCCAGAATCCAATAATCTTGTTTTTTTATTATTTAAAATGAAACATTCTATGGATAATGATATTAGAGATTTTAAAACTACAGATTCCCAATGAATTTATCCATTAAATCCTAAAAATAAATTATAAATTTTTATTAAAATACATTATAAAATTTTAAATAAATTATAAATTTTCACTCAATAAACAAAATTACTCAGTACAAAAGGATATAAAGTCAAGAGTAAAATTGACTCTCCAGGCTTCCAGACCCACTTCTCAGGTAACATCATAAATGTAAGTTTCTTTCTTCTAGATTCTTTGTCAATGTGCATATGTAAATTTTAAACTAACAATGGAAAGGTACTGTGCATGTTGTTCTTCAACTTGCCTTTTTTTTCACTCCACAGCATATTGTGGGCATCTTTCCATATTACTCTCATTAATTTTTATGGCTGCATTGTATTCCATGCCTGTGTCATACTTTATTTAACTTTTCTTCTATTAATTAATATTTAGGTTGTTTCCAGTTTTGGGGGGAGGTAGTATTTTAAGTATTACAATGAGCATTCTATACACATTTTCTTATACTTGTATTATATAATATTTTTGGCAGAATAAAATTTTTAGAGGGGGAATTATTGGTTCAAATGATACGTATTGTAAATTTTGATAGATTCCTTCTAATTTTCCTCCAAAAGTGTTGTACCAATTTATACTCTCACCGTTGGCAATATTGTCAATGCATTCATTTATTCTTTATCATTATATTTCAATCTTAAGCTGCAATAATAAGAGCAATACATTAAAGTATAAAAAGAATTCCATAATAGATATGATATTAACTAATCTTTTTTTCATGGAGTAGAATGGCTGCAACAGTTTTTTAGAAATTTTGGACACAATCATGTCCAAACATTCAGGAACATTAATAAAATGCAGTTCTGAATACTCAAGAACATCATAATAAAAATTAGATAAATAATGTTACAAGGGGGTCTAGTTTTAGACCCCATTGTAACAAACACTTGTCATTTTCTCTATAGATTGGTGAGTCCTTGGACCCTGCAGCCAATCTAAAACCAAAGGGAATTATTTTAAATTCTACTTCCTGTGAGAAGTTCAGAGTTTTCAGTAGGAAAAAAACTACAGGTAAGACAGTTTTTTTTAGGTAGATATTTTAATTAATGTAAAAAAATCAGTAATGCCAAATGCAGCAAATATTTACTGACAGCAATCTAGAACACAAAGCACTTGATAGGTGGTTCAACTTATCAGCATCCTACAGTTCACCAATTCTCAGAGCAATGAGGATCAAAAAGACCTTATCTTGTCTCCTAGCTAGCAAAGATTATACTGACTATTTAACTCCAGTGCCTTCAGTTTGCAAATGAAATGACTAATTGTGAATAGATTCACTCTTGAAATCTTTGTAGAGTTTCTTCCCTACCCCTGACTCCCAACAACTGGGGAATCCCAGTGTTTGGTCGAGTGGATAAGTGGGAGGCAGATGCTTATCTAATGCTATAATTTGATAAGGTAGCCAGAAGCTACAACACTAAAATTCCACTTTCTCTCAGTATCTACTGAGCCTGTCTTTCTTAATCATCTCCTGCTAAAAGGCTTGAAGCCAATCTTTAGGAATGTAATATGTAAGGAAGCACAGAGAGTCCCAAACAACATGAACCCAAGGAGGCCCACATGAAGACACATCATAATTAAAATGCCAAAGTTTAAAGACAAAGAAAGAATCTTAAAAGCAGCAAGAGAAAAGTAGTTAATTACCTACAAGAGAGTTCCCGTAAGACTGTCAGTTGATTTCTCAACAGAAACTTTGCAGGCTAGAAGAGATTGGCAAGAAATATTCAAAGTGATTAAAAGCGATGACCTACAACCAAGATTACTGTACCCAGCAAAGCTATCATTTAGAATCGAAGGACAGATAAAGAGCTCCCCAGGCAAGAAAAAGCTAAAGTAGTTCATCATCACCTAACCAATATTACCTGAAATGTTAAAGTTAAAAGGTCTTCTTTAAAAAGAATAAGAAGAAAAAGATAAAAATGTGAACATAAAATGGCAATAAATACATATCTACCAACAGTTGGATCTAAAAAGAAAAATAAAGAAGCAGAACAAAAACAGACTCATAGACAGAAAGAACATTTGACAATTATCTGATGGGGGGTTGGGGTGATGGGTAAAAAGGGTGAAGGGATTAAGAAGTACAAATTGGTTGTTACAGAATAGTTATGGGGATTTAAAGTACAGCATAGGGAAAACAGTCAGTAATAGTCTAATATTATGTATGGTGCCAGATGTGTGCAAGATTTATCAAGGTGATCACTTAGAAAGTTATGTAACATCTAATTACTGGGGTGTGCACTTGAAACTAATATAACAACGTATGCCAACTGTAATTGAACAATTTTAAATCATTAGAAAAATATAATATGTCAGAACATCACCAATTTACTTGTCTTCTTTAATGCCCTGGCTTGAAAAACCTGAATCCCATCAAATGCTGGCTGTTTATTAGAGACACCTGGGTTGTACTATTTCACATAAACAAAGGAAGACAAATGCACCAGCATTTAGAACCAGAAGAAACACTAAGCCAGAAACTACAGGACTCAATTATAATATAAAAATCTTAGTGGAAGAACCACCCTGGAAAATCTCTGCTTGCTTTTGACTACAGAGGCTCACCTTCTCTCTTTTCTCAGAGAATACATTTTTGTAGAATACGACACACTAATGTTCTTAGCCTGCAAGGTATAAACCTGGCTTGTATATGCTGGCGGCTGCTCCTTGAGATACTGATAGATGGTAACTGTCTTGAACAGAAACCAAAAACAAACCCTACTTTCTCTCAGTGGCCCTGATATTATATTTTACACATAATGCGTTTATAGAAATGATCATTAAAATCCAAGTTTTCTATTTCATGTTTAAGTTGTACCTTAACATAGCTCAGTATAAACAAAAAAGTCTTAAAATTATATTAATGTTTTTACATAGCTGTTCCTCAAAATTGTAAGACTCTAACTGGGGACTGTCCTATTTTTATTTGAACCCCAAATATGTCATTTCATCTTTCCCTCTTTTTAAAAGTACAAAAATATAATGGAAAATAAAATAGAACAATTTAAATTAGAATGAGACAATCTTGGCTTTGCAAAATGGAAGAAAATAAAATTAGCACGATAAACTTGTTTTCGGAGTTCCCATATCTTACTGATGACAGAACACTAGGAGTGCTGGTGAAATGACAGCCTTGAACTATGAACGGGGAAATCTCTCCGGGTACTTCACTGCCCAGCCCTGCATCCTAGCACTCAGCCCGCTCTCACTTCATTCTCAGCTCACCCCTATTCTCTACCCACAACCAGACTTTAGTGGGAAGGCAGCTGAACTGTGAACATCAATACATGATCCAAAGGAGAATGCTTCACTCTGTAACAAAACCAGAGTGAAGGGTGATATGAGGAAAGAGAGGGAAATATGTCATCCAGGAAAATATAGCTTAGATGAAAGCCCATTTGAACCAGTGAAACAGCTATGAAGAAAGATGAATGAAAACATGTTTCCTTACTCTGTTAAATAATCAGTAAGTCCCGGAAATGTGGAGTCTGTTGTTACGTGCTAAACATTGTCATATGTACTGCTGGAGAATGTTTATTTCCTATACAAGCTATCCCCTTGCTCTGTGTTGCATATGACAATGCAATGAAATCTTGCAATAGCTGAAATCTGAACTCTTCAAAGGAAATAAGTAAAATCAAAATCAATTGGATTATTAGTATTGATAGACGCAATTTTTTGTTTCACCCATACTTTTCAAATATTAGTAGACTTTCCTCACTTATCATATAGTCATTTGAGAAATATAAAAAAATAAAGGGCTGTTTTTCTAAGCAATTTTTTGAAGACACCAGAATTTGAATTTGGTGTGTTTGGGATTGTATTTGTTTTTTGGGGGGGGGTGTTTAGATTTGGTGTGAAACTGTATCCAAATTTTGAGGATTTTTCAAATAACTATTGAATGGTGCCTGAGCTCAAAGAACTTTTGTGCTTCAGTATTCTTGTTTCTGTCTTTGATGAAAACAAGGTCTCTATTGTTCTGGTTTTTAAAATATTATGTTTATGCAACTTGTTTGTTTTTCAGAAATGCTGAGAGTGAGACCTAGGAGAGGCATATGGTTCGCGATCTAGTGGGTGTGATTTATTTCTGTTCATCCAGTCACACCTTGCGCAGACCCTCCAAAACCTGACCACCCAAGTGACTGATGTCACGGGGCTTAGAATAATCTCTTCTTTTGTTTTATTTCCTACAATGAAAGCACTGAGGACAAATATTTGAAGGCGTTTAGGACACATTTTATTCCCTCAAACTTTGCCCTCTCCTAAAAAATAAATAATAAAATGCATCCAAAGCAAGAGAAAAGGGGGGAGTGAAGGAAAGTAAATGAAACACTCGATGCAGAGGTTTTATTGGAAGGTCCTTGTGGTATTTTGCTTTTGAAATGTGTTTAGCACAGACTTTAAGGATTGGCAATTTGTTTAAAGAAATGGGTAAAATATTTAAAACCACCACTTTATTTAAACTATTGTGCCTCCTTCGGTAAACATTCAGTACATGATTGAACCCTGTATGAACTTGTGCTTTTGCTGGTTAAATAGAATCTAAGGTTGAAATGAAAGAGGGCTGCTATTGAGAAAGGCACAAAAAACTTACATGTGCATTTTTTTGCCCACACACAAGCACTTACCCCCCAAAATATCACGTGAGTGGGATCCTTTATTAAAATGCTCCTAGTTTCCCCCCCCACTTGGCCTCAAAGTGCTAAACTGAAAGCAAGCTGTTAACAGAAATGAGTAATTATTGAAGCTCTAACAGGCAGCTTTCATTGAAGTTGATTACAGCAGCCATATAATCACTTTTACGGATGCTGTAATCACAGTAGCAGGGAATGCTTCACTTGCTTCTTATTGTTTTCGCTCAGGGTGGAGGTAGGGGGCCCGCAAGAAGCCTGTTTTACCGCCTTGGTACAATTTCTGCTGCAAAAGAAATCTACACAGCCCTGAATGGAGTTGAGAATCATTTATTCTTTCTTTATTAGCATTTTCTCCTCCCTCCCACAAGAGTCTGTTGGAGTCAGGAAATTGCTGTTATTCAATATGCAAGCCAGAGGTTGTAATGACCGCTTGGAAGGGTATGACCAACAATTACAGCCCTTAATGAATAGGGGTAATCTAGTTGAGACTAAACACTAGTAGCAACTCTGGGCTGTCTCTGGTTAAATTAAAAGAACAGCAATGCAAAGGAAGTTAACAAGAATTAATTAGTTAGATCGAACTGAAAACCTACTCATTAGAGATGTTATAGGCAAAGTAAAAGCCTATCTTCAGTGCAATTAGGTAGACAAATGAATTGTACAACTGAGTGACTCACACCTGCTAACAGCTAAGGGCTATAGTGCTGCGGCCGGGATCAGCTTTTTCCAGTTCATGCATACTTGCATAGTTTAATGGGTCTTACATTCTCGAATTAGCCTCCATTCCTTCAGATTTTTACTTGGATGTTTGATCTAAATATGGGCACTTTCAATGCAGCAGGACCTAACAAGTGCTGACTGCGGATAGCAAAGGATGTGTTCTGAGCCTCCTAAACGGGGGTTGTCTTGCTCAGACACAGCCCAGAGCTGGGTCTCCTGACCACTTCTCAAAAAAGGAACTGCCTCTTTAAAGGGAGTCCATTTCCAAGGAAGTCTGTTTGTTAACTATTTAATCTTAAATCATTAAAAGAAAGTCTGTGGCACTTGCATTTTAGAATAAAATGAACATTAAAAATACGAAAGTAACTCTGAAAAGATTTATAAAGCAGTTGTCATTTTTAATGACACAGAGGGTTGGGAGTTATGTATGGTTGGGGGAGATGCCAAGGGCAAAGATGTCTGCTTTGCTTTTAGGGGGTATCCAACAGATAAGGAAAAGAGAATCCCTGGAAATCTTACGCCAAGACCTTTCTGGGAGTTGTTATCGTAATTATGCACACGGTTATTTTTTCCAGATGTTTCTCTGGCCTTTTTCTACCTATTGCATTTTGGCTTCCTAGCTTCATTGTGCAAAGTCCCTGAAAGCTTTCACTGCCTGACGTACTTGCTCCTGCACTCCAGTTTGGGATGGACATTTAAAGAAGAGAGCTATGCAAAAGAATTCTGGAAGTTGATTCCTCTGCTTATATTTATGAGTGCAGTGACAGGCTGGGGGAAACTTGGTCCATCCAGAATGGCGGTGTAGAACAGGAATCAGGAGTCAGAAGTTTATTTGCCAGAAGCGCTTTGGTGTATCAGGATGAACTTGGAATAACCTCTTTGTGACCCATATTTTTGCCTTTTTAATAGGGGTGATCACCAAGGTTTCCAAAATTTATGGATCAGTCACAGGGGAAAAATTTCAACTAGTCCCCCTTTCACCACCTCTTAATCATTTCCCCACTACCAGCCAGACTGCTCTCTGCAGTGGCACTGGTAAGTTGTTTTGGCACCAGCCTGCTTTCCATTTTCTTTCTTGTCAGTAGGGGGCAGAGGACAGACCAGACAAACAGGAATCCTGAACTGTTCCTCAATCCCACTCCCCTCTCCACTTTAGTCCCTTCTAGAATGTCTCCTGCTGATGTGACAGGGGAAGGGGACTCTAGCTGGGCTCTTAGAAGACAAGTGTTGAGCAACAGCTGAAAGCCATTGGGTGAGTAGGTTTCTGAAGTCCTGGCCGTAGCTTCTACTCACCTTCTGAGAAGAGTGGGCCCAGTTAGAGTCACTCTGTCGAGTTTTTAGAATGAACAGGTCATGAGTGTGTGAGTTGTAGCCTTTCACTTGCATTATTTTTTTGTTAATAGCTGTCACAAAACCCAGTGTATCTCAAGTGCCTTCCCAAGCCGCCGTAACCTCTAAGCCCCCAGAGTGAAAGCCATTGAGCAAAAGAGTCTTTGACATTTTAGCCACTTCTACGAATACACAATAAGCATGCAAGTAATTAGAGACTAGTTTGGTTTATTTAACACAACTTCTCCTTGCTCTGAGCCAAAGAAAGCCCTTACGATGCTGCCCAATTATAGGTCAGAAATAAATGACTAAAGCAACAATGTGGAGAAAGGCTGCAGAGAGACAAAGACAAAAAAGAAAAGAAAGAAAGAAATTCCCTCCTCAAGTAAGAGCAAAGAGAACAAACCATGCGTATGCTTAGAGGGATCAAAACAGGAAAAGTGAGCTTGGACAGCATCCCAGGATTACGTGAGCACCAGATGAGAGGGGTGGGACAGTGGGGAGCATTTGGGGCTCTCACCGTGCAGGCCTGTGGGAGAATCACCTTAGGACAGGAGTGACATTGTTAGAAGCCTCACCAGTGACCCTTTGTCCCATCGTGTTATTTTCCTCCTTCCGGCTGTTGGACTGCTGATGGCTTTGGCCTTTTCTGTAAGGTTCATTCATTTCCATTTATCTAGGTCTTGAGTGAACCCTCTTGTGAAGAACTTCTCATTTTCCCAGAGCAGTCCCAGCAAGGATGGTGAAACTCGTGCCCAGTTGTTCACTTGGCAACAAGCTTTCATTTCCAAGTCTACCAGGCCACTCAGGTGTCCATAGGCCTAGAGAAAAGGCACTGCTTGGTTCTGTTTTACAGAGGGGGCTTGTGTTAGCTCCCTCGCACTGCAGTCAGGACCAGTTCTGGGGGCTGCAGCTCCAGGGGCTCTGGAGGAGAATCTTTCCTCGCCTCTTCGAGCTTCTGTTGGCTCCAGGCATTGGCTGTGTCGATATAACCCCAACCTCCACTTCTACCTTTACCTGGCTTTCTTCTGTGTGTGTTTTGAATACCCTTCTACTCTTTCTTATAAAGACACAAGGAACTAGACTTAGTGCCCACTCCAAGTTCAGGATGGTCTCATCTTTAAATCCTTACCTCAGTTACATCCGCAGTTGGACCCTTATTCCAAATAAGTTCGCATTCTGCGGTTTTGGGTAAACATACTTTCTGAGAGCCACAGCACAACCTTTTACTGGACTGTCATCAAGGATGTCGGTTCTCTAACCCAAAACCTCACTTCACAAAGTGTGTTCTGTGGAGCCCCTTGACATTTTTCTGACAAGAAAAAAAGAGTTAAGATGAGTAGATGTTCTGCGGTCAAGTAACTTTGGAAAAGCTGCGTTCTCTCCTGGGGAGTCACAGATCACAGTGACTCACTGAAGATCTGAGATGTCCTGTAGTTAGAAGGCTGCTGTAACTTCGTCAGTCATTGCTTCTCCCAACTTAGTTGACCACAAAGAGCTTCTTCTTCTTCTTTTAAGTAACACAATATTAATGGGCTGTGGAATGCCCTGAGAAATGCAGGACCCATGATTTTTCCCCAAACAAATATGAGCTTTAAACCTCAAGTCTTTATTATCTAGTCTTTCCTGAACTTTTCTCAGTCTCCACCACTAGGCCATGACTGGCCCCTTCCATCTCTTTTGTTTACCGCGTTGTAAACAAGCCCAACTACAGCACAAACTCATACCACATGGCCTCAGCCAGACTGTAGGTCTGGTCTCCTGAAACAGAATAACTTTCATTAAAACATGATCTGTTAAAGTCTTTGCAATAGAGCTGGTTTATTCCAATCTAAGCTTTGTGAAAAAATTAATTTTATAATTTTTTAATTTCTTGGTCCAAGGTTTCCTCTTTTTTTTTTTGCAGTATCTGACGCCTTTTCACTCATAGTATGGTGTCAGGGGAGTGAAGTTCCAATCCTGATTCTACCCGTGAAAGACCTGTAAAATGGCACGCAGAGTACTCGGTCTTACAGTGGGGCTTCTGTTTCTCCATCTAAAACAAAAAATGTTTTCGCTGCAGTCTAACAGCCTCATGTGATGATTTTTGAAAGTCACGTTTGAAAATAGGCATGAAAACATTTTACCAGCTTTAGAAAACCATTCTTTTTTCAAGTAATTTAATGGTTATTAAACTCCTTTTGGTTAAGTAAGTTGGGAATATCAACCTGTTAACAGTGCTCACAGGTAAATTATACTTGAGCCAATAATGTTTATTGACAGTGCTTTAGAAATAGCAAAATCCTCAGTATATCTTAAGAAAAGGAAAGAGGAAGGAAGGAAGGAAGGAAGGAAGGAAGGAAGGAAGGAAGGAAGGAAGGAAGGAAGGAAGGAAGGAAGGGAGGAAGGAAAAACAGCAAGCCTAGCTGTGACTTACTTCCTGGCTGTGCAGCCTACGCAGTGGTGAGGGGCCCCAGACTTAGAAGAGCCCTATGTTCAGTTTAACACTCTGCCCTCACTGTCACTCTCACTGATGATTTTTGAACAAGAGGCCCTGAATTTTCCTTTTTTACTGGGCCTCCAAATTATGTAGACTGTCTTAAACCCAATCTTTCTTTCCTCATAATATGTGAGAAAGTTATTGAGAGACCCCTTCTAGCTGAAGCTAGACAACATTCCAACTAAATTGATTCTACAATTTCAATTTTGCAAGGGAGCTTACCACTGAGGGATCTCCTTCCAGTTCACCAAACACTAAAAACCAGTCTGGAACTGCTCCAAGCCCTGAGTCCCTTCATAGTTTAAGTTTATGCATTTTGAAAAAACCCAGGCCACAAAGCCAGCTAGAGCATTTTAAATTATGGGTGTGGCCCAAGTGTTATTTTTAAGCTAATAAATGAAGCCTTTCAAAGTTAGAACTATTGCAAAGTTACTTCCGTGCTGAAAGCTTTCTAATAATCAGAAAATGGAAATTTACAATAAAAATGTTGACCCAAGCCCACTCCAGAGGCCGTTTCTCTGCTCTGATTCTGTAGCACACGAGCAATACGGTGACATGGGCAACAAGGCACATCTGACAAGAAACAGACTTCCAACAGGCACAGCGGTCAGAGTTTGCCAAGTTGGGATGGAGTGCCACTGGGCTTTGCGAACATTCTTGACCATTTTGTTGGCCAGCACTGGCCCACCTTTATGATAACCACATACATTCAGACTTTACTTGTTTAATTTTATTTACTTTAGGGTGAGAAGGAGAACAGTGCCAGGCCCTGTAACTTCTACTTGCTCAGATAAAATTTAAGAAGGCTTTGTCATTATTTTGGTGATAGTTTATGGAGTCATTTTGAGGGACTGCTGACTTCTTTCTCTTTTTCCCTTTCTCATGTTTGTTTTTTTTAATCTTGGAAATTTAGACACCACTTTGATATTTTTATGAGGTTTTTTTCTTCCTGATTCAGAAAGCCAATGCCAGATACTACCTCCACCCTGACCCCCAGCTTCAGTTTTGCACGGAGAAGCAATAGCAGTGGTGCTCGCCTTTAACAGCAATGACAGTGTCTTAATTTATGTGGCACGGCATGTTGCCAAGCCATCTCGGTTTGTGCCCCTCCACATCGCCAATGATGGCACATCTCACGACAGCACTTGTTAGTGGCTGGGACTGATTCAACAGATGGAGTCCAAACAGTGTTTACACCAGTTCTATAAAAATAGTGCTTTTAAAAACACATTGGCAATTTTATGGTAGATTGAAGAAGAAAAAAAGGACCTACTTATCATTTAGATTAGTTTTCCCCATAAGATTGTGAAAATGTTAAGGAAGATTAATCTCAGACCAAAAAAGAAAATTAAAAAAAAAGAAAGAAAGAAATACTGCTATGGATTAGGAAAAATGGATATTCAAATGGAGGACAACCTCTCAGAAAGACACAGAGGCTGAATATGATACTTTGATTTAATGAACCGACATAGGATTTTCAATAAAATCATAATACTTTTCAGGCAGTAATTGGTGTCTTTGCAATCATCACCATTCAGATTAACAGGCAGTTGAAAAACTTCACTATAAGCCAGGCCACACATAACCACAAAAATGCTGGAATTATAAAAATTTTTTAAATGTAGGGGTCATTTAGTTCAGCACTATCCAACAGAATTTCTACAGTGCTACATACGGTGTAAATCTGCATTGTCCAGTGTGATTGCCATTAGCTACAAATGTTAGTAGGCATTTGAAATGTGCCTAGCGCCATTAAGGAATTAAAATTTTAATTTAACTTAACATTTAAATTAAAATGACCACATGTGACTAACGGTTACCTTATTGGACAGCACAGATTCTAGTCCAACTGCTCTGGCTCACAAAGAGGAATGGAGCTTAGAGAGTTGCTGGGCCTTGTGCAAACTCTCTCACCAACTTAATGGAAAACAATTAGTATCAGAACAAGGGGGCCGGCTCCCTGTCAGCTGCTTTGTCTGGTTGCCCACGGTTCCTGGGTCCTGACCCACAACAAAGTACAGGGGGCTCAAGTGAAGTGTAAAAGATCAGGGCAACAGCCTATGTTTTTCATAAAGTTCAAATGAGCCAAGTGTTAACTTTTTGTAGATATTTATTGCTGTTACAGTTTTTTATGCTATTATATAGGAAGGGGAACCCCCCAAATGAAATTATCTTCTGGAGGATGGGCCCTTATAGTATACTCTTTCTTACTAGGTGAGTGCTCTAGGAATCCACCTGTATCAGTGGACCAGCTGGCGTTGTTGTGAGAGGCTGCATTCAGCTTCAGTGAATTTTTTTGGAAGACTCTTTAACACATCTGCCCATTTCATGATGGGTGATTTATGAGCACACCTGCCCACACCACACTCAGTGTTCAGCAGTTTTTGGCCAAAAATAGCTTGACCCTCCCACTGCTCCACCCTCTGTATTCATCTAATCTTGCCCCTAGAACATTTTTTTTGTTTCCCCAGATGAAAAAAGCCCTCAGAGGGAAACATTTTGCCAACCTGGAGGAGCCAAAACAAAAAAATCAATGAGTTCCAAAACTGTTTTGAGCAGTAGAAAAAACATCCCAATAGGTGTATTGCATCAAATGGAGAGGACTTTGAAGGTGACTGAAGTTTAAACATGCAAGAATAAATACACAACTTTTTATTAATAAAGTCTGGTTTTGGGGTGTCCTTCCTCCCATACAAATTCCAAATACATTTTTAAGCTATTGAAGATATGAGACAAGTTTAAAAATTGGCAACTACATTGGTCTACATTGGTCTCCCAATTTGTTTTCTTTTTTAAGTTCTGTTGGTCTGTGAAGTCTAGTTTCAAAGTCTTAGAACCAGGTATGAAAAGCCAGGTAGGCGGCTCACAGAGTCAAGTGTTCCCTGTAATTATGTCATAATCTATCATAAAGCAACCATCAGTTTTGAAACCTCCACAATATATATAAAATTGCTGGGTATTTAATAGACATTGAGTGATTTCTCACTGAACAGAATTAGATTCAAAATTGGTGTCCTCTCTCATAAAGCAAGCATGCGAGTTATCTGAGAAAAGTAGTATTTTCCTACTACCTTTCAGTCATTACCAGTGGATTGTCAGTCATTAACTCAAACAAACTTTAGCACAAGTACTCTAAATATACACCATTTTTTAGTTCTTAAAACCCTTTCACTCATATTCTCTTGTTTAATCCCAACAATACTGGAG
This sequence comes from Artibeus jamaicensis, assembly GCF_021234435.1. Taxonomy (NCBI): domain Eukaryota; kingdom Metazoa; phylum Chordata; class Mammalia; order Chiroptera; family Phyllostomidae; genus Artibeus; species Artibeus jamaicensis. Next base: position 32,682,701 of record NW_026522025.1, on the reverse strand, counting down.
ATATAAAACAGAACACTGCCACAGTTCTTATTCTGAGTCAGCAACCAAATTTGGAAAGGTAAAGTGGCTGGCCCAAGGGTTCGTAGGAAGTGAGTGTGTGGCCAGGACATTTTTCATGTCCTGACTCTGTGGCCACAGATTTTTCAGTACATCTCAGAACAAATAAGTGAAGATATACAAATGAGGGATAGATTGGCAATGTAATTTCAGTAAGTCCAGTTTAAAAACACACTTATTGAGTACCTTCTGTGTCCAGGTTGCGCATAATGTAGGGAAGCAAAAGATGAAAGATTCAGAACCCCAAATCTCAAAGAAATTCACCTGTACAACACACATGCGGAGAGAGGACTGGTGGGTTTGGATGAGGGCGGGAGGAGAGGGGTGTGTTCTTAAGGACCTGAGGGCTGTGATGATGGGAAAAGACAAAATGATGAAGAAAGTGAGCCTGATGTAGCCAAGGAAACAGGAAGTCATTACATTCCTTTCTCTCCCAGCTTGATTAAGGTATAATTAACATATAGCATTGTGTAAGTTTAAGATGTACAGCAAGATTATTTTATACATGTATTTATTGAGCAATGATTACCACAAAAAGTTAGTTAAACCATCTGTCACTTCACATAGTTACCATTTGTATGTGTGAGGGGAGGTGAGAACTTTTCAGATTTATGCTCTTAGCAACTTTCAAGTACACACTACAGTATTGTTAACTATAGTCACCGGACCGTACATTAGGTCCCAGAACTTATCTTCTAACTGGAAGCTTGTACACGTTGACCAACATCTCCCCATTCCCCCACCCCTCACCCTGGCAACCCCCAGTTCACTTTCTGTTTCAGTGAGTTCAGAGTGTTTTAGATTCCACATACATGATATACAGTATTTGTCTTTCTCTGTCTGACTATTTCACTTGGTATAATGTCTTCAAAGTTCACTCATCTTGTCGCAAATGGCGGGGTTTCCTCCTTGTGGCTGAATAATACTCCATTGTAAATATATGCACATTTTCTTTATCCATTCATCTGTTGATGGACACTTGCGTCATGTCCTTATTTTTATCTTGCCTGTTGAGAATAATTCTGCAATGAACATGGAGATACAGATACCTCTTCAGGATAGTGATGACATTTCTTTTAGATATATACCCAGAAGTGGGATAGTGAATCATATGGTAGTTCTATTTTTAGTTTTCTGGACAACCTCCTTAGGTTTTTCCACTGTCTTCTATAGTGATTGCCCCAACTTACCTTCCTAGTATTGAATTCTGAACATCAGGGAGTGACAGCAGAATAGGCCTAGGGCATCGATGGAGAGTGAAAGAACACTGAAATCAACATCACCTGTTCTTGGGTACTCCCTTGGTTCCCATTGCTCAACTGATTGCATCATTCTATGCTTAGGCATGCAAACATTGGGAGCAGCCCATTTGGCCTTCAGTGACTGTTTGGGTTGGTAGACTTCCCCTTCTAGGGAAGCTGCCACGTTAGTGTGGCCCTCTCCAGCTGGTTAGAGCAGGCTGCCTCCTGTGCTCCCTGCTCCCTCTGGGCTGTACATGTCAAAAAAACCCACACTTGGCCTCTAGTCCTGGGCTAAGCAGACTAGAACACATTCACCAGCTTCATCAGGGAGCGGTGGCTGGGGCTGGTATCCAGGCGCAATGAACCCAGTCACCATATTCCCTAGTACAGCCTCCAATGAAGGGTCTAGAGACACATGTTAAGAAAGGGTCTTGATGTGAAAGGAACAGGAAGGTCAGAGCCATAGCCAATATTGAGAAGAAAGGATGAGAAAGAGCAAGAAATAAAGGCAAGTTTGCAGGGAAGCAGATGAGGGACAAGAAGCCATGGGATATCACAGAGTGCTCTGAGAGGCCTTGAGAAACTCTCCAGATTTCACATGGAGTACACGCAAATCCTGCCTTCAGCTAGGAAAATAAAAACTCTTCAGTGGTCTCTTCTCTTCTTTAAAATATTTGTAGATGGTGGGTATCACCTCTCTTAGCAGCCAGTGTCTTATCAAACTAATGGTTGAAGAAGTGCCTCCTGTACTAATCAAAAGCTGACTGATTGCTTTTGTGCTTTGTTTTCCCTGGCTTAGTCACCTGGGACATTTAGGGTCACTAATTGGTGATAAAACAGGCTCCCACCTAAGATTACCAGGCTCTTTCCAGTGACTTGTGACACACAGGCTTTGCCATGATTCATTTATTCTTTCAACAAGCATCCGAAAATTGCCTATGTTATTCAAGTCATTCCTACTCAAAGTCATTGTTGGTACTCCTCTCTTAGACCAGTTGTTTGGCATATAACAAAATATGTTACAAAGAGGACCATTTCTTACAGAACCAATAGTATACTGGTGAATGACTAGCAGGTGAATAGCCCACACACAGACTCTGTCTAGCTTGTACTAAAAAGTCCTTTTTAGAGACTCCCTGTTCAAGATTCCTTGTGACTGTCCCTCTGGGTCTAGTCTGTCCCTGGACTGAGGACATCTTTTCTCAAGGTCCTTTGTGACGCTATGAGACTATTCCTTACCTAAACCTAGCTTTCCTACAAACTACTAAGCACCTAAGAAAAAACAGTTTGTTTTTCCTGCCCACCTTTGCCTCCTCTTACCAGGTTTTATGTATTGTCTGAACTGAGCTCTATTCATTTCCCAAATGTTCTGGTGCCCCAAATAAGATACCATTTCTGGTACCTAGCTTCTACAAGAATTAATTCTCTTCTTTGTTTGTATAATTGGCCTCTCTCCCACTGAGACGCCAAGATATTTGATATCTTTTCATAGTTTCATGTCAAACCTGGAGCCAGGCTGTCTCATGATGGGATGAGAAGCACTCTTGTCTGTTCATTACCGATCAGCTCTTAGCAGTCGGATCCAGTCAGCTTATAATTGCTCATTCATTCATTCAGAAACATTCACTGAGCCTTGGCTGGTGTAGCTTGGTGGATTGAGCGTCAGCTCGTGAACCGAAAGGTCGCTGGTTCCATTCCCAGTCATGGCACATGCCTGAGTTGTGAGCCAGGTCCCCAGTTGGGGGTGTGTGAGAAGCAACCATTTGATGTTTCTCACTCTCTTTCTCCCTCCCTTCTCTTCTCTCTAAAAATAAAATAAAATCTAAAAAAAAAAAAGAAACATTCATTGATGACTATCTACTCTGTATCAGACACTATAGATATTAGAGTAATAAAAGAAAGGAAAAAGGGCAGGGTGGAGGGAACAGTGAACCCTTACACCCTATAAGTTAACAGTCCAGTGGAAGACAAAGGCAAAAAGGAAATACTTACAATACAATTAATTAGCATTATGATAAGAGAAAACACAGCTTGCCAAACAAGCCTAAAGACCATCCAACACAGACTCAACCCCACCCAAGAGACCCCGCACATAGGCCTATAGTATTGAAAGTTCCATATTATTATAATAGAGTCTTTGAATCCCAAAGTACTATATTTAATGTACTATTTTTTCCTCTTGAGTTTGGACTGTAATGTAACATGCGTGCACCAAAATGGTCATATCCATGAGTAAATCACCACTCCCCTGATTTTCCTGTGCCTCCCCTGCCCAGCCACACTGCCTCCTACCTGAAGTAGCCTACACAGGCTGATGCCCGGCCATACTGATTGTTCAACATGTTCAGTGTCACCCTAGTGTGTATATTTATCTCTCATCTCTGCATCTTTCTGCACAAGTGACAAAGATAACACTGAGAATAGTTTGATGGAGAGACAGATGCAATATTTGCCTCTAACTTTAGGGTAATTTTAGATTGGTTTCACAGATTCTCTACTTCTATAATACACAGATTTCACATTGGGTTTCGATATTCTAATATTTGATGGGCTGGTGGTCTCCAAATAGTATGAAATCTGATTTGCTAAACCTCCTGCTGTCTAAACCAAGTATGTCCAGTAAGCCAACCAGGGTGTAAAAGGGATTTAACCCATGTTTGTAATTTGAGTTTCAGTAACAGCTAGAAAGGGAATTGGAAGAAATTTGAGTTGTGGAATTTGCATTGTTGCCTTAACAAGAAAAAATTTGCAAGAGGCTGTAGTTCCCCTACAGGATGTACTCTGGGAAGCTGGCTGGGGCTCTTCCAGCTCGCCACCACTGAAGACCAGGGCCTGTGCTGAGGAACATTTCAAAGGGGGAAAATCAAGCCCTCAATAAACAAGTTTGTATTTGGTTTAAAGACCCTTTCAAATTAGCGTACCTGGTCCTAAATCCCTGCCTAAATCCACGGGTGTAAAACTTTCATCTCAGCCCCAAGACTTAAAGCTTCTGAAGAATATTCCATGTGGTTTGACCTTTCCATAAGGTCACATTACCCAAGAGGTCCTGCTCGATTCTTGTAACAGTGGTTCTCAAATGAAGGAAATGCATTTCTAGTGTGTTCCAAAATGTGGATGCTGTTGGTCCAGGGGCCACACTCTGCTAACTGCTTCTTTACAAAAGCCACAGTACAACTCATTCCCAAATTTGCCGTTCACATCCTTTTTATGATTGTTGCATTGAGTTCCTCTGGACTGCGTAGAACTTAACTGAGTAAAACAAAGAGAAAAATGTAATTTGGCAGTAACACATCCCTAAAAGGTTTGCAATTTTATTCATCCATCCTACAGCTCTGTTCGGTATCCTCTTTCTTCCAAGAGGATTCAAAAAATTCCGTAAATGCCTTTAAAGTCTTACTGGTCCTCAACACTTGTATGGGCCTCACCACCCCACGCTTCATCAGGGACCCCCAGGCCTAACCCTGCATCTCTGGAAGTGCTCTCACAGTCAAGGAGCACAAATGTCACCCCTGCAGACACTAACTCAGAGCTCTGTCCACACAGACATTTGAATGAGAAGAAAACTGGAGAAGTAAAGTGGAACATCTCTTTGGGTGGATTGCTTGATTCTCTTTAAACCCAGCATAAATTTTTTTCACTCTGGAGCTTCTGAAAATCTGCTTATTTGCATGATTTTATTGGGCAAGTGTTTAAAAGCATATCCTTTTCTGGCAAAGCCAGCCTTTTGTCATCTAATGAGTGCTTGCTCTCTCAGCACAATTAAAAATACTTTATGAGCTTTATATGTTCACTGGCTTTAAGGGTTGGAGGCACAAATATTTGACTTTGGCAGGTGCTTGTTTAAATTATAGGTTAATTTTTATTTGAATCACGATCGATCTGCCAACATGACAACACAATGTACATTCATTGTTATCACTGCTTGCATCAAAGAGCAATTAATTTGCTTCATATCGTACACAGAAGATTATTAATGTCTTATTATTGAAAACTTACCTATACCGATGCTTTCAAAACTGAACCAGCTCATCACATTTGGCACATTTTAGTTTTTGCTCAATATACAAGCATACGTTGTCCATATGAAAGTATCAACTGACAAAGATCACCCTGGGAATATACTGATGGAAAGATAGATGCACAGAGAATATGTGGAGTTGAAAGCATACGAATATGTTTCATTGGCAAGAATCAATAATGAAGACATACAATATTTAAAAGAAGCTGTGGTTGTTTCACTTTCAGATGTGGTGTTTAGACCAAGGTATTTTTTCTTTAAACTATGAATATTTTTCAGTTCCTATTTTTCTGGTTGTTAATAGTTTCACTGCTTTTCAGTGTCAGATTGTTCCAGGTGGGAGAGATGCTCAAGTTCTAACAATACGGATCATTCAACCTTCTAAGTAAGACATTAAATCTGTGTCATGCCTCTGTCCCTTCAGCAGTCTCTCTGTGCCTTCGAAACAAAATAAACCATCCTTTAAAAACACGTGAGCCACATCCACAACCTCAAAGGAAGCCTTATCTAGTTGTTAGAGTGGGAGCCTGGCCCTGCAGAGGCCTGGGTACAGTTCTCTACTCCACCAAATGCTCTGAATTTGTCACTTACACTCACGGTGCCCCAGTTTTCCCATCAGCAAATGAGGACAATATTGCTTCTTATAAGTGCGATGAGGAGAATGAATCTGTGTTGGTAAAGAGGTTTGAAGTTTTCTGATGTAAACAGATAAAGTGGAGCCGGGTATGTAGCCAGATCCAGATTCCCTTAAAGCCCAGGGGGAGTTAAGGAATTGCCCACTCTCAGAGGACTGTGAAGGGTGAGGCTCTGGCCTTTATTTTGGTGTTTAGCCTACAAAAGGAAACAGGTCCTTAAGTTTTTGTGTTGTGTTTTTTGCTTTGGTTTTGTTTCTTCCCCACTAGCAAAAACAAACAAACAAACAAGCAAACAAAAATAGTAACACAATGCTCTAAGTCCTGTGGGCCACAATGATATACTCTCTGATCAAAGAAATGACATCATCTCCTGCCACTCTGTGGGGGAATTCCCAGATCTTGTCCTAAGGAAATTTATTAACATGGGAACATTAACTTCTATGAAGAATTGGGCAGGATAAGGTGGGTATGAAAGTATTAGGGTGAAAAAAAGTTTTTATTTTCCTATTGAGAATATTGGGACTACAAAAATGTGCTCAAGAATGAAGGACATTCAAGGGAATGTAGGTTATTTTACATACACACATCTATACCCATGGAAGTAAAGAAAATAAGAAATTAAAGAGAAGAAATCTGTGCAAATCTATTCCCTATGTTGTTTTTGGAAACAGGGAAGGAAAAGACCTTTGGGAAATATTTTAATATTAAAAATATTCTGTCTATTGTCTCAGGGCAATTTGACAGTTAAAACTGGAAAGACCCAAGTTCAGTTCCTCTCTTGCTGTCCTCACAGGTGACAGCCTGTGAGCTTCATGACCCAGATTGCCCTGCAAACCGAAGACTATAATAATGTGCGTAGTAGATATCAGTAAAAGTGATGTCTTTGTTCATCTTTGTTTAACAACATGTGGTCAGTGAAAAACTTGGAAAGAGGGTAAATCTTTTAAAACTTTGGTGTATTGGGAGGAAACAAGGCAGAACCTTTTATTAAACATTCACAGAAGCCCTATAAGTTAAAATTTTTTAAATAATTTTACAACGGAGCAAAGTAACATACTGAATAGCCATTTAGCACTCTCTTAATTATAAATATATCATGAAACAGGACAACAAAACAAAGTTGGTGGATTACAAACTGTTAGCATTTGGATGGAAACCTAGCAATCATTTAATTTAATACTCCAATTTTACTCATGGGTAAAAATAAAGCCCAGAAAGTGACTTGCCTAAGGTCACTCAAGTAATTAGTAGCAGATGGGAAAAAGCAATTCGAAGTTTTTGAATTGGGGTCTATTGCCTTTTCTACCACACTACCTCTTTAAGGAGCATTTCTTCCAAGAGAGTCAGAAAACATAGCTGCATAGTCTTACTTCTTAAATTCAGGTGTGCCTACCAACAGAGAAATGTTCACCCTTAGATTTTTTACTGCAGAGTTTTCATTAAAGAGGTTTAGTTATTTACTTTGATATAACCAATAAAATAAACATAGCTACCTTTAATTGTAAGGATGTCCCTGTTTTCCAGGACACAAAGCCACCTGACTATTCCCATCCTTCCTTGCATTCCATGTGCCTGCGTGATTGACAACCTGCCAATGGAATGTGAGATTATGTATGCCAGCTCCCAGCCTGGCTTGGGAAAACCTGCCACTCACTCTGCATCATATTCTTACAACATTCACCAGCTTAATTCAAGTGAGGATGATGACCTTAACCATATAAGTTAAAGATGGTAGAGCCACAAGATGGAAGGAGTCTGGGTTGCTGAACCCCCACCTGGAAGACAGTCACCTCACTCATCATGAACGTTCATTATAGACTGTACATAGGAGAGAAATTATCTTCCTTTAAGATCAGCCACTTAGGGGGAGATACGCACTGTGTCAGTTAGTGGTACCTTCACTAATGTACAAACTCAGACACAATGTATTTATCCAGTTGGCAAACGTTTGTGTGGCTTTCTTCCAACTGCAGCGGTCAGGTTACATTCTTCAAAAAAAAAAAAAAACCTCGATAAAAGCCTATAGATTTGATATTATCTTTTAAGAGAGTTCGGCACAACATGAAAATAATTCTATTGTTGATGGCAAAAAGTACATATCCAAATATAAGACATGGGTGATTCAAATGAAAAAGAGTGCAAGTTTTAGGATGTGTAGAGAGTTTTAACTCAGCCAGAGCTGCCGTATGGTTGCCTCTTGCCTTGTATTTCTAATTACATTTACATGGAAATTTGGTCATCAAATTAGGCTTTACTCTGACAATTCCAAAGTCACATAAATTAGTGGACTAAGCAAGAGCTCATGGCATCTGGATGACTAGAAATGATATATGTTGTAAATGGGAACATATTGTTTGCAAATGCCCATTTGAATAAAAAGCCTTATAGCTTTTACAATCAAAGATATTGCAAAGATAAGCCTAAAAATAAAATATAGAGACATTTGTGTGACTTCAGACACAGGAGGGTGGATTTTTGTGACATGTGTGAATTGTCTGTTGGAAACCTTTTTCTTTTTCTTACTTTTATCTTCTGCCTTCCCTGTGGCAGCTCTGCTATTGGGATATGAAGAGTAGCTACGTTTTTCACTTTAGGCATGTTTTCTTTGGGTACGAGGTCCATTCTTTGGCCTTAATACCTGGGGGAGGAATTTTTAACCTACACCATACAACTGTGTCATTATCTTATGGGGTGAAAGGCCCTTTGTGAATATGCACACTTTATTTCTAACTTTAAAAAGATTTTACATGCGTAAAACTCTCAACAGGGAGGCCTGCAATCATCCTCAAACTAATCTATGTTGTATTAACAAATCAAAATGGATATTTAGAAAGTACAGTGGCAAAATTTCAACTCTGTGGTTGTTAAAACTAATTTGCCCTCAATCCCCACTGGTGGATTTCTGTCCTCTTGCTCTTTAAAATCAAAGGCTTCTCTAGAAAACAAACTTAAAAAAGCTAAATAAACATCACAAGAGTGAATGAATGGCCCATTGCAACTCTGTTTTTACTGAGGTATCTAGCAACAATACAAACTCTGAGAATGAAAAGTGAATCATCAATAATCACTTTACAGATTATAATAAATTCACTGTGGTGTGTCTTGTAGTTATTTTATGACAGTAAAAATCACATCACACAAAACTGCTGTGAAGAATTAGCATCTTCTTCAGTATTCAATGGGATACTTTACTTGGAGACGTGAGGTGAGTTCACCTAAATAGAAAAGCTGGCCCTGTGTCAAATGGCTGTGAATCACGAGGGCTGAACCTTCACTACTTCTGTTCACTGTCTCCCCGGAAGGAGCAGGACTTCTTCATTTAGGAAAACCCTGATTGCTCCTAACTTGGTCTTCCTTTGCAATATAAGTACCTGATTACATTTCAGATAAGAACGTGGCAAAAATGTTAAGCTTGTTTGGAATAGACAATTTTACTTTCTCACCTAAAGGTTTGTTTTTTTTTTGTTTTTTTTTTACACAAAGGAAACAAGTTTATTAAGAAACAAACTGTACTTTGAGACAATTTTGTAAATAAATATAGCAAAGTTTGTATGTTATCTTAAGTTCTTCTCAAGGGAACTACTGAAAAAGATGGTGAATACAGTATCTGGATTTTTCCCCATAATTATTGGTACTACTTAGAATGATGCTTCTTCTGGTTCTATTTCTACAGTCAAATTGATTAAAACTCATTAATCACTACAAAGAGGCAAATATTTCAAGCTGTGGAACCAGGGTTCAGGCTATCTCTCTAGGCTCCTTGGGCTCTGAGCACTTAGTTACCACTCCAATAAATTTGGATGATGCCCAGGGTCATGCAGAAGATTTTATTTTATTTATTTATTTTTTTTTTAAATTTTATTTAGTTACTTTTCAAGTACATTTTTTTTTTTATCTATTTCTCCCATCCCACCACCCCCCCGCCCGGTCTCCCCCCTCCCTCCCATTCCCCCCCCAGTCCTCATCTCTGTGTCTTTCATACTTGTTCCTCAAAATCCCTCCCCCTTTTTCCCCTTAAGCTCACCTAAAGGTTTATAACTCCCCCTCCCCAGTGTTTCTGAGGCATACGCACTGTGTTTTCTTTTACAGGGGAATCTCCAAATTGTCCAAGTGAGAATGTCAGAAATACTGAGATCACAGAGTTGTTGGGCTTTTTCAGAATTTCTCCTTGTTGTGTGATTCACTGTTCATCAAGTCTGAATTTAACCCGTTAAAAAAATTAAAAGAGCATAGCCGCATCCTCTGGCTACCTAGAAACTTTATATTCATAGTTTTGTACTAGAATAGTTTTAAATGATTATATTCAGTACACTTTCCTCTGCTGAAAAACTAAATCTGTCACCAAAACACATGGCACCATAATGATGTCTTTAGTTAAGGAGCCAACCGCTGGACAGGCTCATTAACTAAACAGCTCCGTGTGACTGCCCACAGGTTGCACCGGGCTGATGAAAACAGCCTTCCTGTTGTCCTAAGTGTCAGGAACAGGATCCTGGACAGAAGCAATCCTGAGAGAATATAACAGAGGTGGTACTGGCCACTCCAGGGAAAGTGAAGAATGCCTACTTCACTAGAAGAAAGTGAGGCTTATTCGTCATGCCTGGGAGTTACAAGTTAAGGACTGTGTGGTTACTTCAGCCTAATTCTAAAGAGACAGCCTGTAACAAATGCTGTTTTTCTTCATCTTTACCAATTTATTCCAAGTCTGCCTACAAAAATGTCCGTTAAGACAGTGAATAAATGGAAACCAACTGTATTTCAATAAATACTAGAAGCAAAAGCTAGAAAACCAAAGTTTAAATTACATTTAAAGTGACATTAAAACCTCAAATGCTTGCTCTGGTGATCCCTGGTCCCAGTGCATATGGGAAGCAACCAATCGATGGTTCTCTTGCGTCACTGTTTGTCTCTCTTCCTTTCTCCCTCTCTAAAAGCAATGGAAAAAAATCCTTGGGTGAGTCTAAAAAAACAAACAAAAAATGAAAATACTTGGAAATAAATTTAACAAAAGATGTACAATACCTTTTTTTAATATTTTATTTATTTATTTTTAGAGAGAGGGGAAGGGAAGGAGAAAGAGTGGGAGAGAAACATCAGTGTGTGGTTGCCTCTCATGTGTCCCCTACTGGGAAGCTGGCCTGCAACCCAGGCATGTGCCCTGACTGGGAATCAAACTGGTGACCCTTTGCCTCACAGGCCTGTGCTCAATCCACTGAGCTACACCAGCCAGGGTGATGTACAATACCTTTATATTGAAAATTATAAAACACTTCCAAGAAAAACTAAAGAAAACCTAAATAAATGAAGAGATATAACATAGCGGCTATGCACTGAACTGTGTCCTCCCAAAATTTGTATTTTGAAGTCCTAACATCTAATGTAATTATATTTGGAAATAGAGCCTATAGGAGGTGATGCAGGTTAATTGAGGTCATAAGAGTGGGGTCCTAATCTGATGCAGTTGGTGCCCCATTAGAGGAGAAAACGACACCAGAGTTCTCTCTCCCTGTCACGGGAGGACTAGCTGTGGTAGCTGTCACTATACCACAAAGATAGACTTCAACCAACTCTTTGATCTTGGACTTCGGAGCCTCCAGCACTATGAAAAAAAAGTTTCTGTTGTGTAAACCATCCAGGCTGTGGTATTTTGCTATGGCAGCTCATTTTGCTAAGTTGACTAAGATAATCATTTTGAATTTTTAAAATAAGTATTATTATGAATACTATCTATATTGTTATGTTAAATATTAATTATTAAGATGTCAATTCTCCCCAAACTTATCTAGAAATTCAATGAAATCATAGTCAAATGCATTTTTATGGGCAATAAAAAAAACTTTTTTTTCTAGAACTAGACAGGTGGATTCTAAAATTTATCCGATGATAGAACCTAAAAGAGACAAACCAATCCTTCTTAAAAAAGAAGAGTAAAGTTAAAGGACTCCACTTATCTACTGATTTAAATATTTTCTCTAAAGTTAAGTATCAAGATAGTGTGGTATTGATGAAAAATAGCTAAGTAGGTTCATCCAACAGAGTATAGAACCCAGGAATAGACCCACAAATACCTGGTCAATTGGGTGCTAAAGTGCTAAGGCAATTCAGTAGGAAAAATAAAAGCCCTTTCAAAAACTGGTGCAGAACTCCTGAATATGGGTATGAAAAAAGTAAAATGAATATTTACCAGACAACAACAGTAATTTGAGATAGATCTTATACCTAATGATGAAAGATGACACTGTACATTTTCTAGGAGAAAAATGTAGGAGATTATCTTCATGACCTTCATATCCAGAAAAAAAAATTTTTAGGGAGAACACAAAAAGCGCTTATAATAAAAAAATACTAAATTGGGCTTCATCAAACACAAAAACATCTGCTCATTAAAAGGTACCATAAAGAAAGTTATTCTTGCACTATTTTTTCCTTTTCTCTTCCCACTGTGTGTGTGTATCCAACAAAAGATATGTATCAGCAAAAGACATGTATCCAGCATACATAAAGAATTCTTACAACTCAGTAAGAGAAATCAATTAAAAGAAAGAAAAAAGAACTTAGACACTTGAAAAAAATTGGTAAGCACATGATAAGGATTCAAGGTCATTCAGTAGTCATCAAAGAAATTCAAATTAAATCTCAAGGAGAGTCTTCTTCACATCCACTACAATGGTTAAAATTAAGAGTGATAATGTCAAATGTTGACAGAATGTGTCCTAATGAACTCTCAGATGTCACTGATAAGACTATAAACTGGATAAAATGATACAATTATTTGTGGAAAATGTTTGGGAGTTCTTACAAAGTTAACCATACACAAGCCCAGTAATTCCATTCTTACAGGTTTACCAAAATGAAAAGTAAAGACATATGTTTACAAAATGACTTGTACATGAATGTTTATAACTGCTTTACTTACAATACCTGAAAACTGTAAACAACTCAATGTGTCCAGTAGGCGAGTAGATAAACCCTGTGGTATATTCATATAATATAATAGCACACAAAAATTAAAAGGAACAAACTACTGATACATACCATAATATGGATGAATTGCATGATCATTATGTTGACTCATAAGCTAGACACAAATGAATACATACCATATAGTTCCATTCATATGCAGTCTAACAACAAACCAAACTAATCTATGGAATTAGAAATTGCAACAGTGTTTGCTTGTGGGGATGAGGATTGATTGGAAGAAAACACAGGGAAATTTTCTGGAGTGTTGGAAATATTCTCTTTTTTGATGAGGATGTTTGCAGCATGTGTGTATATATTTGCAAAAATTCATAGAATTTTACATTTACAATCTATAAATTCTAATGTATGTATATTTTATCTCAAAAGAAATGTAAAAAAGAAAATAGTGAAAGAAAACACATTGGAGGACTGACCTGCTCTAAACTTTGTGAAGTACCTTTCAATTCTGCACTCCAAATGTTCTCTGAGCTCACTAAATATTTTTTCTTTTCCTCTCCTCCCCATCACAGGGGTCTACTTAGTCTCCAATAGGTGAACCAGTCTACCAAATGTTCAGGTAACAGATAAAAAACACAAAGGCCAAGAAAACTGGAAATATTTTAAACTAACATTGGTCCACCCTCATTGCAAATATTTAACATTTCAGAATTAAACGTAACTTTTACCAAGTGAAGATGACTAATTACAAGGATGATAAGTCATTAATATTTGTACAGTGGTTTGTAATTGACAGTGTTTCAAATATATGAAATTAGGTATATCTTGGTGCTATATTAGAATCTGCACACGTTATTTGTTCACTTCCTTCTCTGTTTTAACATCACTAGACTATTTATATATTCAGCTAATGAATAAACATTAAGAAAATGATTTGCTTATACATATACTTATACCTAACAATCAGAAAAATCACTTCCACTCTCACTTTGTAATACAGTGAGTTGGAGTCATACTGGATGGTTTGCTACTTTTGACTGTTTTTATTACTCATGATTCATTAAACAGTTGTGTCTACCAAGTACCGTGTGCAGAACATTTGCTCGATGTTGAGGCATCAATAGTAAGTAAATCTAGAGTCCTTGCTCTAAAGGACACTCTTGTAACAGAAATTAAACTAAAACAATACAAGGATGAAAGTGTAAATAAAGGCATTTTGAAATGCTGTGAGAGTCTAAATGAAGGAGATATTATCTGCATGAAGTTCCTTCCTTGAATCTCTTTGAAATAAGTAAAACTTTATTGAATGAACAGAGGTAAATTATACAGACTGGGGAAGGGTGTCATAGAAGGCATCAGAAATGTTCTATTCAAGTCATTCTTCAACAAAAGCACGAATTAGCCAGGAGAGGAAAGAAGACTATATATGGAGAGTGCTTAAGTGAGAAGTGGGCCAAAACCAAATATTGAAATGTGTGAAGAAGAAGGATGAACTGGTGAAAGAGAGTGAGAAAGAAGGAAATGGAAGATTGGAGGAGAAGGAGGAGACAATATGGCTCTAAAACACAGGAAGAAATTCAAGTCTATCAAAATTGTCTGGAGGACAATTAGGGATTGAACAGTGTCCATCAGATGGAAAAACTGGGGGAACGGTGGTTGCTTTAATTAGAGTGACTCCAACAGAAAGAGGAAAATTGAATAAAGGTTAATGTTTAATTTAAGAGAGTAAAAATCTGGAAAAAAAGTTTGTGCATGTAATTTAAAGAGCTTAGCTTTAAAATCAGAGACCTGGGTTTGAATTCCCACCCTCCTTCTTTTGTTGGCATGTGCTTTAAACAAGTCACTGAATCCCTCAGGGTCTAAGATTCTCCTTGGGTGAAAAACAAAAATAAGACTTTTTTTCCACCCACGCAGTGTAATTTCCCTGAAAGTCAAAGGGTTACATTGGTAAAAATACATTGTTAACTGTAAGTTGTGTTCTATAAGGTGAAGTATTGTTGAATTAATAATAGGGGTGACTCACTTAATGCAATAAGTGATTTTCTGAAAAGTCGCACAAATCAAATAAGTAGTCACCACTTTACTTTTTTGTTTTTTAATTTGTTACTGTATTATTTCCATTACCATTTAGTCCCCTAATATCCCCCTCCCCACGCTATCACCACACTGTTGTCCGTGTTCATGAGTCCTTCTCCCTTTTTGAGCTCTCCAACTCCTGATCTCCCCCTCCTTAGCTGTCAGCCTGCTCTCGTCTATGGATCTGTCTCTATTTTCCTTGTTAGTTCAGTTTGTTCATTAGATTCCTCATATAAGTGAAGTCATATGATATTTGTCTCTCTCTGACTGGCTTTCTTCACTCAGCATAATGTTCTGGTCCATCCATACTGTCTCAAAGAGTAAAATTTTCTCTTTTGCTTTTATGTCTGAGTAGTATTCCATTGTGTAAATGTCCCCTAGTTGTTTTATACACTCATCTACTGATGGACACCAGGGCTGCTTCTATGTCTTGGTGAATGTAAATAATGCTGCAATGAACATAGGGGTGTTTATGTTCCTTTGCACTAGTGTTTTGGCTTCCTTTGGATATATTCCCCCAAGTGGGATTGCTGGGTCAAAATACAGATCCATTTTTAATTTTTTGAGTTATCTTCATACTGCTTTCCACAGAGGCTGAACCAGTCTACATTTCCACCAACAGTGCAAAAGGTTCCCCTTTCTCCACATCCTCGCCAGCACTTGTTATTTATTGATTTATTGATGATAGCCATTCCAACAGGTGTTACCTTACTGTGGTTTTAATTTGCATCTCATTGATGATTAGTGACACTAAACATCTTTCCACGTGTCTATTGTCCATTTTTATGTCTTCCTTGGAGAAGTGTCTATTCAGGTCCTTTCCCCATTTTTTAATTGGGTTATTTGTTTTTTGGTGTTGAGTTTTGTAAGCTCTTTATAAATTTTGTATATTAACACCTTATCAGATGTATCAGTGAATATGTTCTCACATTCTGTGGGTTGTCTTTTCATTTGTTTATGTTTTTCTTTGCTGTGCTAAAAAAAAAAGAGAAAGAAGAACAAAGTTGGAGGAATCACGTTACCTAATATGACACTATACTATGGGGCCATAGTAATCAAAACAGCATGGTACTGGCATATAAACAGGCACATAGATCAATGGAACAGAATAGAGAGCACAGATATAAATTCATGCCTTTATAGTCAATTAATATTTGACAGAGGAAGCAAGCACATGCAATGGGCTAATGATACTTTAATCAATAAAAGGTATTGGGAAAAGTGAACAGATATGTGCAGAAAAATGAAACTAGACCACCTTATTACACCACACACAAGAATAAATTCAAAATGGATTAGTGACTTAAATGTTAGACTCAAAACCATAAAAATCATAGAAAAAAACATAGGCAGCAAAATATCAGACATTGTTCATAGCAATATTACATAAGATATATCTTCCCAGACAAGAAAAACAAAAGAAAAAATAAACAAAGGAGACATCAAAGCAGTCACCATTTCAAATTAACTTGTTATTTAAATAAACCTATGGTGAATCTTGCAAAAAGTGACAAATCTTTTTCAATGTGAACAGTAGTCCTGCAATATTTTTTCCTTATCTTTCTTCCATTTTCCTGCTCTCTTCATTCTTCCTTCCTTTCTTCTTTTCTTTCTGTTTCTTTTTTTACTTCATATTACCTGTATAATTCATTTAAAGCATAAAGTAAGGCAGAACCTATATTAGAAAATGCAGGAGACAATGTTAGAAAAGAAATTATAAATTATGTTTGAAAGGGACAAAGTACATGCAGACTATGTTACACTTGGAAAAAGAGAGAACATGTACAACTATAAAGAAAATAAACCATTCCTCAAATTCTCATAAGTACCATTGTCACAAATGCACAAATAGGCAGCCACCTTTTGAACTGAGGCACCAAGAGAAAAGCATAAAAACTTAGAGAAAAAAATATGAACAAAAAAATTACATAGAGGGGGAGTAGAGGGGGATAAAGGGGAAAAAAGGGGAAGGGTCATCAGAAAACATCTATAAAAGGACCCATGAACAAAGACAAAGGTGGGTAGGACTGAGGGGGAGAAAATGGGAACAACTGTGTTTGAACAACAATAAAAATAAATAATGAAATAAAATAATAAAATAAAATAGAATTACTTCAATAAGAAAAAGAAAAAAGAAAAGGAGAGAGGAAATTAAAAACAAACAAAGAGTGACCTTAGAGAGGAGACCATAGACTTTGCAGGTCAACTTGTATAGGATTCATGACTCCATTTCCCAACTTTTTGTCCTTGAACAAATTACTTAATCATTTGGAGCTTCTTTCCTCATCTATTAATGTAGATAATCACACATACTTCATAAAGTAGTTTCAAGAATTAAATGAGATAGTAAGTGACTAGGAGATTGTCTGGTGCATGGTAAGTATTCACAAATGATTGTGTGTTATTAGAAGTCTTTGTTTCCCCCATAGACCTCTGTACACTGAACAGGGGAACCAGGATAAAAGTCCTGTGGAAACAATTCTGCAAAAAGTGTGCCGTGTAACAAGGAATTTCGGCATATTTGCCCAGCCATGAGGGTGGACTCATTCATACATCCCTATACTCATTCTCTTCTAGTTCTTTCTCTGCCTTTACTGGAAATTAGCAACTCTTTCCATTGCATCTGGTTTAGAGATTCTGAATACTGTGTGCACTGAAATCTATAGTCATAGACCACTAAAAATTACCACATTATTTATTCAGAATCATCAGCTTCCCTGCCTCTGATGACCCCATATTATCACACTCCAAAATTAGAAACCCTGCAATTGCAATTTGACTGTGTTGGATCTGGGTTTTCACAACATGTAGTATGCACAGTAATAATACTTATAGATCTTTCATTTTTTTCTACAGAAATTAATTGCCTAAACCACAATGATTTATAGTCACACTAAACATGATTATTAATTTTCCTGATGATTATACCTGTGGGCGGCAACAAATCTACTTGTGATAGACCTGGCTTTGAATTGCTGCTAAAACTAAAATGTCCATAAGGTAATAACAACTAATTTTTACCTTAATCAACTTACACTTAAAAGAATTTAATATAGGGCACTTGTGCCTTGTGGGAAAACTTGTTTGAAATATAAGGTGCTGAGTTATTTATGAGAATAATTATATATTTGTTACTCTAGTTTGTACTGGGAAATCAGGATCTCAAATGAGTCTGAGATACATTAAAAAATATAATGAACTCAGCAGAGTTATACATACTAAAGAACTTTTGCACTAAGGTAAATATATAACCTGGCATAGCTACTCCAGTTATAAAAAAAGAAAGGAAAAGATTATTAAAGCTCACTAAACTATGCTACCTTTTTTTGTCTTCTCTAATCTTGCTAGTGCCTCCCAGTGCTATCATTGTTAACAAGAAAGTTAAGGCATTTGATAACTAAGAGAACAGCCTTGTCCTTCCTTCCTCATTACTCTAAAATTATTTTCAGAAAGCCTCGCTCTTGTATCCCAATGAGTACAGGTCCCTATCAGCCACTCCTGGTGCATGAAAAGAACATTGGTTTGAGGAAATTGAACCCAGATTGTGCGGTCTTGAGTCTTACAAGCACTCCCTGCTTCATTTAATTATCCTGGGCAGTTTGTTCATCGCTGTAAAAGATTTGTTTCTTCCTTTTGGGTTACAAGTTACAAAAAAAGAGAAGGCTCTGATTATTGGTTGATATGCATACCTTATATAATTCTGTATGTTCATACCCAGAAATATTTAAGGCTTTTTCTCTGATTAGTGGCATTATGCAGTTATGCAAATAATCTGTTATATCTAGGCACATTATGCCGTTATGTAAATTATCTATTTCATTTATATTTCCCATAGAGTAATGGGGTAGGGAAGAAATGCTCTCCTGCATTTCCCCTGGTTTTTAATGAGTTGTTCAGACATATTTAGCTGGTGATCAGTCTCAGCATCTCTGGGGCTGAGTGTGAGTTAGCCTTTTCTAACTCATCACCATGACCTGTCTCTAATGTTCCCATTTAATTCAGCATATATTTATTGAGTGCTTATTCTGTACAGGGTATTTGTGTAGGTAGGGACCACCAGAAGGGGTCTGGATCTTGCTCAGGTAGACTCTAAAAAGGAGATTATTTACCCTGTGATCTTTCTTTTCAGACCACCTGGATATATGATGGAGATCAGTTTAGCTCCATCCATTGTAGAACTTCTTAGCCATACTGATTAGAAAAAATTTCAATAAAAAGGAAAATTGTTTAGAATGTCTACTTGCATATTATGCAATGAAATATACAGAGTATGTTAAATAATTTAAATGTAGATATAGATATTGACAGCAAGCTACAGTTATGATACAAATAAAACTACAACATGGACTTGCAATTAACTAAAGTTTCTTTGTGTTTGAAAGCTGAATTAAAGCTACACCCATTTGACTGGCACTTCACTTTCAGTCTGTTGCAATATCACATGGGCTAGTCTGTGGTCCACAGGAGTTTAGACCAGAGCCGTCACTTCCTTTTATCTAGACTGATATGCTAACTGTAGAGAATTCTCAGCCTCACCGTCAGCGACTGTTCAGCATTTACTGATTCATTTAACAAAAGCTTATTGAACAACTACCCTGTGTCAGGGTGCCAGCCTTCACGGAGTCTGGCAGAGAAGAAAAAGTATTTTAAAAAGCACATTTACAAACTCTGTTAGGAGCTAGGAAAGAGAGGAACCTGGGCTATAAAGTGTCCATGTTAGAGACATCAAAGAAAGTTCAGACTTTTGGGGTCCTGGGTCTTCATCAACCACCTTTTGCTGTAACGATGTGCTTTGATGAGCTGCCGCACCCATCTGTGCAAAGATTGATGCATATTTCTCAGGATGAACATCCTATAAAATCATATGGTTCCTTCCCTCCATGGTAGTGGTAATGAATGAAATTTTTAAAAAAATTTATCTGGATTTGGGTAAGAGTGGCGCAATCTCTGGCCTGGGCACTTCACCAAAAATCTTTCTTTGGTTCTTAAAAAAATAATAATTCTATCATTCTTCCTATGTCATATTATCTTTATTGTTTAATGATTTCATGATCACTTATATGTCTGTTGAATCAGTACTAAGCACTTCATCTGATGATGTTATTCAATTCCTCTTGTAAGTGGAGGATCTTGCTGAGGAAAATAAACAAAGATAAAACAATTGTTAACATTTTCATGTGTCTATACATTCTCAGTAGAATGTGTTGGACATTGACTATTTCTGATTCAATTCAATAACATTTATTATGTATGGAAATGGTACTTGTCAGTTATTCACTGTCCTTTCCCTATAAGAATATTCTATTTCCAGTGTATTGTCATGTGACATCTTCCTTGAGAAAAGTAAACTCTGTACACCTAGCATCAGGCTTGACCATGTGACTTGTTTTGGCCAATGAAATGAGAGCAAATGTCTGGTATAGCTGTTCTCTATAAAGGCTGTAAGAATCATTACATGTGTTTTCTTCATCTCTCTTGTACTTTTTCTCTCTGCCAGAAGAATGGCATATTCCAGAGGGTGCCTACTACTCTGGACTCTGGATTCTAAATTGAAAAAGTCATATGAAGCATAAAATAGCTAAAGCCAAGTGAGAAACAAGCCTGAGTGGTGAGAGCCTCACCTAGTGAAAGCTGACTAATGATTAAATACCAAAGGCATGTGCCCCACTCCAATTTAAGGATTTGTTAGAGGACTATTGTCTCTACCCTTAAGGTATGTGCAACTAGACCACTCACCAGTGCTTGCACCAGTTTATAAACCATGGAGTTGTCAGAAGTCACAGTGAGTTTGAGTCTTAAAGTAAACTTCCTTCACATACACACACATTCCAGATGCTCTGTAGGAAATGAAAGCACACTTCCCAACTCCTTTCTCTCCGGTACAAGGTACAAATTTCAAAAAAGAGCCAATACAGTAGATCTACCAACCTAAATTTAGAAAAACAAGACAAAAAAAACTATGCAATACTTCCCTTTTGATTTAGCAATCTCTGTTCCACCTACTAAGTACTTCTTTATTTTAATTCTAAAACCTAGCAATTAACATTAATAGCTCTGATTGTTCTCATCTCTGTATTCCAAATAAAGGAAAGAGTTTGCTGAATTCTTCTGTAAATTCTTTGATTGGGGTCTGGTTTTAGCTCCCAGGGCTGATATCAAGTATTCCCAATGTCCATCTTCAGATCGGAGCTGCCATAATTACTCTAACAATTAGCTGCCTTTGATATGTGTCCATAATGTTTTGAAGCCAGAAGGCCATCAGCAGCCCAAGCAGAAAACCTACAAATTCCCAAAGCACAACATTCTGTGAGTACAAATAAATTTGGTGAATTTACAACACATTGTTGGTCAATTCTAATAATATTCTTAGATATTTATAGATTGGGATAAAATTATGTATTTAAAAGCTAAACTCTCCTGCAGTTCAGTGCTTCAATATCCCTACACTTATAAAAGAGTCTGATCAGTCCAATGTTAAGGCTTGTTTTAATATTGAAGAACATATTTGTTTCTGATATAATATTATTTCCATGAATGATTTATCTCCTTGTACTTTTTTGTAATCTCCATATTTCAAAGAAAATACATGTTAGACTTGGAGCATTTCCATGTTAACCTTTACAGTGGAATACATTTCATGTTAAAAAATAAGAGAAAAAAGTAGAGATAAAGTTATAGCAAGAAGGAATAAAACAAAAGGAGGAACAGAGTCAGGGAGAGAGGGGAAGAAGCTGATGGAAAAAGCAGAGAAAATGGCAAACTTGAAGAGTGAAACAGGTGCATGCAAAGAGGAGACCAAAGGTGAGGCAGCAGAACCTGGGGGAAAGAAAGCATGTAAAAATGGGGGAGGAAGAGTGGAAACAAAAACATTGCAAATGTAGAGAAAAAAAACTAAGTGTAATGACAGGGAAAATATGGGAAATTGAGTATTAAAAAACAAAAAAGTAATAATTTTAAAACATCATAAATATAAAAACAAGAGGAACTGTTTTGGGAGTTTGGGCTCTAGAGAAACACAATGTCGAGGAGGAAAAATGGAAGTGAAGATAAAAAGGGAAAAGGTTTAAAATAGTCAACTGAGGAAATTCCTGGGGTCGGAGGAGTGATGGGGAGAAATGGAGGCAATGGTACTTGAACAACAATTTTTTAAAAAGGAAAAAAAACAGTCAACTGATACCTAATAGAGAAAATGTTAAAGAATGAAAAGTTAGAAATCGGAAATTGGAAAAGCACTGATATTGTTGTTTACTATTAAAGTTACGTTTTGTCTTTTTAACTTTTTATTATTGTGAATGGATAGTACCAACAATACCAGTATTGCACACTGTACATCATTCTCTAGGCTATATTACATATATAAATCTGGAACATTATTGGATGAAAATACACCCAAAGGGAAAACACACATAAAAGTCAAAGATAAACTATAACTTGACAATATGCACAAGAATATCATCTGTTCCAAATTATATACCCTTAGCTTTCGAATGCCAACTTTAAATTATGTTTGCCTTTCCTGTGCATTTTCAGCCTTGTTTAGCAGAATCACAAACTAATATTTGTTTCGCTGTTTATCTGGAGGAGAATCATCTCCGCCATTGTGGTTAAGTGGTGATGGTGGTGGAATCACAGAACCCCACTCTCTGAAAGGTGGAGACAGTCTGTCTCATGCGCAGACTATCTCCCCGTGAACTCTGCCTACATCCTCTGAAGAGGCGCTCTCCTTGCTTGTACATTATTCCCTTTAGTAGGTTTTTCACACTCTTATTTCTGGGCATTAAGTTCTTTCATCTGGGAATACATTTTGTTTTAGCTGAGAAGATTGAGGTATCAGTACCCTTCATGCAAAAAAAATATGAAAGATTCTCTTGCAGTGTTTGCGTTTGGTCTGGCCAGGCTGAAGTTTGCTGTCTTCCAGAATAGGAAGTCTTTTGCACAGTAGGCTTCTTGCCAGATTTAGTCTAGGCCTCATGGGCCTGAGATTTACTGTTTTTAATCTTCCTTCTGATGGGCATGCTAAATACCTGTTGCATGCAATGTTTAATTTCAGCACAGCAGGTATTAGTGTATCCAAAAATGGGACTAAGCCGCCTGTTTCCTCCTATGATGAAATGCCTAAAATACAACTAGGTTTTCACAGCATCCAGTCCTTTATCCCCTTAACAGCCAGTACCTGTTTCTTTAAAAATGGTACTTTTTACGGACTCTTCTGACTATTTTTAAGATAATTTTTCATTGCCCATCTTCCCTACTAAGAATATGAAATTCCACATCTGTATTTATTTGGACAGTTTTTGAAATGAGACTAGCAAACACAGAAAGGTTTGGGGCTACTTCCTTTTATTTTATTTTTTAATTTCTGTTTCTTAGAAAGGGGAGTGGGAGAACAAGTGAGAAAGAAATATCAATCTGTTGCCTTTTGTATGTGCCTCCACCGGGAATCGAACTGGGGACCTTTCACTTTGTGGTAGGATGCCCAATCCACTGAGCTACACAGGGCAAGGGATTACTTCCTTTTAACAAGATGGCAGCTTGAGGACATCAGAGCAAAGCAATCTCTCTGAATTTTTTATGCCTATGTTGATAACACTAACAGAAACATCTTCAAAACTGTCATCAGTGCAATTAATAATATGTTATTAATATTTACATACACTCAGTGAATTCATCTCAATAGGATATGACTTGTGAGACAAATATCCTCAGTAAAACATTTAAAATAGAAGGTAGTTGTCTTTTCAATTGTTCCACGAAGGCAGGCCGAAGGAATGGACCGTGCAATTGTATAAACTTAAACACATACACATCACACACACAGGCACACACCCTGCAAAGCAGAGGGAAGAGAACAGACATTTTCATTTGGGAAAAAGTAAGTAATCCATCCATTAAAGAGTGAGAGCATTCTTCAAGTGAACAAAAACCATGTCAGTCAACAAGTATTTATTAGGTATATGTACCTGCCTGGTCCAATGTGAACTGCTTTCTACATGAAATACATGATTCCTCCTTTATGGAAACTCTTCAATAACATTTCTTCAAGTCTTACCCATGACTATTTCCCCTAGAACCCCCTTTTACCTCTTTCTATTTTGTCCATTTCAGTAATGAATAAATACATAAATGAAATTAAAATTCTATAAAAGATTTTTAAGAGGAAAACACAGAATCAAGTGGGCCCAGCAAATCTCAGGAATAAAGAGAAGAAATTATTAAGAACAAAGAGCTCAGATAAAAGGTCTTGTTCCCTTCAATCTATTCTCCCAATTGCAGCTTGGAGAATGACTCCACAGATCAAAGCTAATAACAACATTGATAAATCAGATTTGATAATGACATCGACATTGATAATGTTCATCAGAGCTGCCACTTATTGAGTGGTTAGCATGTGCCAGGCTTCACAGTAAATACCCTGTGAATTTGACTTCCTCTAATCATATCTGTCCCCTGTTTGAATGCTCTCCTTTGCCTTCAGGGTAAAATTCAAACTTTAATAACAGAATAGATAAGGCTTTGTTAAATCTAACCTGTCTTTCAACCTTTTCAGTCTCATTTCCCACCACCTTTCATTCCATATACCAACCGTGAAGGAATTCCTCCTCTTCTTCTCTAAGATACCTTGCTCTCTCTCACTTTAGGGCCAATCCTACTTAGTTGGAGGGTCTCAGCTTCCATATCACTTCCTCTAGGGAGCCTTTCTTGACCTTACATATCCTGGTGAGTCCCGTGCACAGAGCAACTGTGCTTGCTGCCATGGATGAATTTATTCCGATGTATTATCATTTCCTGCCTCTGTATTCTCCACTAGACCATAAATTCCATATGGACAGAGGCTGAATGCCAGGTTTACAGATTGTTCCCAGTAAATATTTATAGAATTAATAAATGGAAAAATTCCTAATCCTATGAATTACTTAAATGGAGAGAAGGCAGAAGTTACTCTCTTTGTCTGTAATATAAGCCTACCTTCCCCCAAAAGGGAGTGTGGAATTCAGTGTCTCTGGTGTTCCTGGCAGACCGTCTGTTCATGCCCAGAGAACAATGGGGTATTTTCCCCGTACCACATCTAGCACAGTGTTTTGAGATGGGCCATGCAGAATGGACTTTTGTTATTCAGGAGACAACATTGGCATGCTCATTTACACATATGTAAAAATAAGCCTTACAAGTTTTTGCTATGTAAAGCCCACCCCAATGTGTGTGAATGTGATGTGAGACGGCCGTGAGTGGTATGAGAGCCAGTGGACTGGAGGGCAGGAGGCACTAGCACACACAATATGCAACTACTGCAGGTTACACGTACTGATGAGTGGATTCAGGGAGTCCGTTATCTAACCTTAGTTACACATTCATCTCACAAAGTGGATACCTTATGTTTTAAAACTGCTGTAAAACTATAGATAAAAATTAATACAGGTGGTAAAAATGAATAGATCAAAGATGATACCAGCATTGTGAGCATGAGCTGACACACCTACTCGTCCTAGTGTGAGCTCCCCAAAAGCCACATCACTAACTAAAATAAGTGTAATGTAATATAATAAGTGTAAATAAGAACAATGTAATATGACTATAAGTCAACTGAAAATAAAGATGTTTAAGGCAGCTACATCATTATCATAAATCATAAATTTTAACCAGAGTGTTGTGCTTGAGATGTTAACTGATAACAAAGGCATATGTATGTAACTAATAAACAAACTTCCATAGAGGTATGGTCAAAGGATATTTTTACTGAGGGATGTTTGATCAAAACAGCTTAAAGAACATTTGTCCAGGGAGGAGTGAGTCCCTTCCTTCTCGCCCATTCCACTTTGTGTGCTGTCCTCCTCCACCTTCGAAGTCTGCAGCTGTTATTCATTTAAAGATCACTTTATGGTCCCTCTGGTCCTGTGATGCCTACCCAGTTTTCAGTGTCTCTCCTCAAGGCCAACCCTCTGCTATTTGGAAGTCAAGTCCCTGAAGCAATGGCAGCTATGGGCTACAAGTCGAAAGTATAAGGCAGTCGAGGGAACTTCTGCCAAGATGGAGGTGTAGGTGGAAGCACTGCGCCTTCTCCCACAACTAAGTTTAAAAACAACAAAGTTTTAGCAACAAAAATGCAGCCAAACCACAGAAAATTGAACTACATGGAAGTCCGACAACAACATTCAGCCAAACCGGTAAGAGGGTCAGAGCCAGCACCAGAGCAGGGTTGGGCAGGTAAGATCCCCCAGACCGCGGGCACACAACCCAGGTGCACCAGCAGCCGTGGGCGGATCCCAGGTGTGGAGAAGCAGGCAGACCCACTGAGGGCTGATCGCGGTCACACATTAGCATGCAGATAAACCGGTGAAGGAGCTAGCAGTGAGATGGACCAAGCAGGCCCCAGTGGCAGGAAGCGGCAGAGGGATGTCCCTCTCTGACCCCGCCCCCACATACAGTGTCACAAACCAATGACCTGAGTGGCCCTTCTCTGACCACACCCCCATGTACAGCATCAGAAACCAGCGACCTGGGTGGCCCCATCCTGGTAAACAACTAAGGCTCTGCTCCTCATACATAATAGGCATGAACAGATCAAAACATGGCTCAAGAACTCAGAGCCCCAGAGCCGATAAATCTAAGTGATGAAGAAATAGCCAAACTTTCAGATGCACAGTTCAAAACACTGGTGATCAGGATGCTCACAGAACTGCTTGATTTTAGTCACAAATTAGAGGAACATATGAAGGCTAAACTAATTGAAATGAAGGGAAATATACAGGAAACCAATAGTAATGGAAAGGAAACTGGGACTCAAATCAAAGGAGTGGACCAGAAGGAGGAAAAAAAATGACCAAACAGAAAAGGATGAAGAAACAAGAATTCAGAAAAATGAGGGGAGGCTTAGGAACCTTCAGAACATCTTTAAATGTTCCAACATCCGAATTATAGGGGTACCAGAAGGGGAAGAGGAACAGCCACAAGTGGAAAACTTATTTGAACAAATAATTAAGGAAAACCGCCCTGATTTGGCAAAGGAAATAGACTTCCAGGAAATCCAGGAAGCTCATAGAGTCCCAAAGAAGTTGGACCCAAGAAGAAACACACCGAGGCACATCATCATTATATTAGCCAAGATTAAAATGAAGGAGAGAATCCTAGAAGCAGCAAGAGATAAGGGGACAGTCACCTACAAAGGACTTCCCATCAGACTGTCAGCTGATTTCTCAAAAGACACCTTACAGGCAAGAAGGGGCTGGAAAGAAGTATTCCAAGTCATGAAATCCAAAGACCTACATCCAAGATTGCTCTATCCAGCAAAGCTTTCATTTAGAATGGAAGGACAGATAAAGTGCTTCTCAGATAAGACCAAATTCAAGGAATTCATCATCACCAAGAAAAAGAAGATAAAAAAGATGAACAGTGAAAGGACAGCAAACTCACAGTTATTAAGAACCACACCTAAAACAAAAGCAAACTGAGAGGACAGCTAGATCAGGAGCAGAACCATAGAAATGAAGATCACATGGAGGGTTAGCAACAGGGGAGTGGGAGAAGGAGAAGGGAGGAGAAGGTACAGAAAATAAGTAGCATAGACAGTAGGTAGAAAATAGGGGGAGGGCAAGAATAGTATGGGAAATACAGAATCTAAAGAACTTGAGACATGTGGTCATAATCTAAAGGGGGGATGGTGGGGGAGGGGGTATGCAGGGTAGAGGGAAATGAAGGGGGGAATAGAACAACTGTAATGGCATAATTAATAAAATATATTTTTTAAAAAGGCAGTCGAGAAATATCTCCATTGAATATTTTCTTAATATCTTTGTCAGTGCAAAAATTACATTAGTAATACCTGAATACAATGAAATATAAGCCACAATCCCTTCTCTTGAGGAAGTGGTTAAAAGGGGTAGTATGCAAATTAGTGAACAGTTAGAAAAGAAAGACTTCTATCACAAATGTCTGAATCTTCCCTCTTCTCCTGATCTCAGGAAAGTAAGCAGACTTCCCCACCTGATTTCATGTAGTAAGTGTGGGCCCAGTGACAGAACCCTGCCACCTTCTGCTCCAATATTCACTAGTGCTGTTGCAACAGCTTTCACCTCCTCACACCGGTGCAGTATAAAATTTCACAAAGGCCAAAACTGTCAATAATACTGATTTGCATTTTATTGCATCCGGATTGAAACCACAGGACCTATCAAAAGACAAGGTTCTGATGGTTCTACTGGAAATCTTAGAAATGGAACAGCTGTCTTAAGAACAAGGATACTTTTTGAGAGTTGTCCTAGTGATAATTTTTTGAAATCCTCTACTTGAAATTTGACATATTAATGATCGACTTTTTAACCCAACATTCCTTGTTACAAAAATGTTTAAAGGAATTCAACTCACCATTGTCCTTGTTAGTTGGAAATGAATGCTTATTGATCACTGGTATTGATCCACTTTAGATAAAAGCAATACTTTTCAAAGTATACCCAAAAGAGTTTAAAGACTAAAGTAAAAATGTAACTTTTCCTGGTTACGAGGTGATTGATCACAACTGATTTTGCTGCCATAAAACATAACTTACTGTGACACTGCTTATCGGGGCTCCGGAGCCGGCCCTCATTGAACTGCGCATTATGTATGAATGATTGATGTGGGTTTGAATATTTTGTTAGATTCACCTTTCATTCCATTTTGCATAGCTGACTTACATGAAAGATGAGACCTTGTGAAAAATTCTTTAGGAGGAATGTAACAATTACGAGTTTAAGTGATCTCCAGTGATTTTGTTCAGCTGATAAAGCTAATTCTTGCTTTGTTTAGAATCAGAGAGCTCAAGTCAAGCCCAGCTAATTGGGGCAGTATTCTTCCAAATGAAATATCTTGGGTATTTTTTTGTCTGTGTTAGAAATTAAAAAAGAAAAAACTGGTAAAAATCCTAGGAAGGTCAAGGAAAGAGAGCAGTCAGGGGTGTGAGCAGAGAAGAAAAACAAAAGACGTTTCTCTTGGGAACTGTAACATTTGAACTTTATATTCTGACCCAGGTTAATTCGACCTTATTTATTCATATCATTGTAACTAACTGAAATATATATTTGTAACATTTGCACGGGATTAGATTAAAGCTCATACAAATGGCAGTGGACATACAGTGATATAATGCCTCCTCCATCCTATTATGGGATGGGAATTCATGATCTCTTTGTGCACATAAAAACTGGATTTGACGATGTAAAATGACAGCTGTTTTCATCTAGCTTCTCTTCCCAGTCCGTCTACTTCACACAACAGTCCATCATTAGAGATCATTACTGCATTACTATTGTTAACAAGGACGAATAAAGCCTATGCCTTCGTCTTTCTTAGACATAATAAGTCTTATGGAACAAGAGTACCCTAAAGGCCCTTCGCTTCTAAAAATGATTAAACTTCATTCAAATCACAGCCTGTAACCCACTTCTGGGCATGGTATCAAAGTCAGCTCCATAGGTGCGATCTAAGGCGGTATACTATTCCTGCCTCAGGTTTTGCACAAGAGTAGTTTGCATGCATTATCCTCAAAGAACAGATTGCTTTTTACCAAAATCCTATGCATTTTGGCACTTGGTGAGCGTCTTAGATGGCATTAACTGTAAAACATTTCTTTTTACATAATTATGGCTTTGTTTTCAGTGTGTGCTAAGATGGTTGTAAAAGTTTTAAATGTGAAGGGCTTGAGGAATAAGAGAAAAATCTCTGAGCGAAAATGCAAGCCTGTTGTTAACAATTAAAGTTAAAAATTTTCTGACAGTCTTTCAAAACTTAAGAAAAAAATCTGAAAGGTTATTTTAATAATTGTTTCCCAAATTACACCATTATCAGAAATGTATAGAAAATACAAGTCGTGATGATTGCAAAACACCTGGAGAATTAGAGCTATTGTTTTCTGGGTATATTTATGTAGCAGTAAGACCATCTTTGTCAATAACTGATAAAAATAAATGCGGAGAGACCTGGTGTTCATTCTAATAATGAGAAATCCAGGAAAGGTCTTTGCCTGAGGCATTTACTCAGATGCCTAAATCCACCAACCTCGCCATGAATGTGTTAATTGACATGCTTGTATAAATTTTAGTAAAGCCATAATATTTTTGCATGGCAACTATTAAAAATATTTTTTCTCTTAATTTCACCAGGGAGGCTGAGACTCTGAATTTTTTCCCCCTTGCAGGAAAGAATAATTTAGATTTTCTTCCATCCCTGTCAGAAGTTGAACAGACGAACAAAACAGATTCTTCAGAGACAATTTTACACAGAGTTACATCCATCCAATTCAATTATAAATTAAATTGACTAACGAACCATAGCTCATTATGGGAATCAATTACTCAGAACTGTCTTTGGACCAAAAATGTGGAAAATAAAAAATAATGGTCATACTTCAATATACCAGATTGTCAACGTTTGAAAGCTCTG
The DNA here is from genome assembly GCF_021234435.1 of Artibeus jamaicensis. Lineage (NCBI taxonomy): Eukaryota > Metazoa > Chordata > Mammalia > Chiroptera > Phyllostomidae > Artibeus > Artibeus jamaicensis. Next base: position 32,652,342 of record NW_026522025.1, on the reverse strand, counting down.
TTTTTCTCTTGCTTGGCATAGTCCAGCGCCAAAAAGAAATGATAATCATTTGTTTTACTGCTCCTAGAGATGTTCTCGTTTTATGAAGACTAGTTAATTCTTGAGTTTTGATCTCTTTGGGACAAGTACCTCAGGCTTTTCAGAGATGACAGGCCAACCCTGGAGTCATGTAATCGCATGGGGATCTTTCAGATCGACTTATGCAAATGTGTTATTAAAAGGAGCCTCATTTCAGCCTCTGGTGTCACCCAAGAAATGAGAGCCAGAAATCTTGGGAGGTCACGTTAAAAGCATTTTATTAATAAAATGATTCTAGTAACAGGATCGGAGGCCATAACTTCTGGAGCATTTTCAGTCCAATTGTTTGGTAAAGGTAAATCTATGGAGAATCCAATGTTGCCTTATTTACCGAGCAAAAAAGCCTGATAAAAGAACAGTATTAATGCCATAACACTCTTTAAAATCTTTCTCCTCTTGTGATCTACAGTCCAGAAATTTTCCATCTGTTACAATGAATTTAAAAACCGTTCTGCTTTGAACATGTGAAGGAGAAGGTGATGTGCACAGGCACATATGAATGTGAACATAGAGGACATGTCATAACACAGTGAGGGCATCTGTAGCCCATGGAACATGTGATAAGATGCTCAAAGAACTGTGCTGGGACTTTTTTCATGGAACCGCACTCCTGAAGATGCTTTAATTTTCTTCTTCCTCATATACTTCTTTTTCACTCACACTTGGAGAGTAACAAGAGTCAATATTTCAAACTCAAGTGTTCACATAAAGAACTAAGATTTCAAAAATAAATGTATATTTTTCTCAACAAAAAAGCCGAAGAGCTTTGTTCACCCAGGAAGACTGTACTATACATAAAAACAAGTTAATCCTCATAAATATATAATTTAGCATCATTTTACTTAGAACCTCATTTTTAAAATATCCCTTTGTTAAAATGGACTAAATCTGAGTATTCTCACTAAAACATTAAAAAAAAACCATCAGACATAAAAGAGAAGTGGCTGGAACATTTCAAATGTGTTTTTGGCTGATACAATGAGAAGGAGACAGCTCTTCTCTCATTGACTTTTTTATCACTAGAATACGAGAAAAAATAGTTGCCTTTCTCTCCAGAAATGGAAGAAAGATGAATGGACTTGTGATTAGAAATATAAGCATTTCATTAAAGATCCCTTGAAAAATCATTTTAATAAACAGAGTCATAGTTGAGAGATTCATGTTCAGGGTTCAGAGTTCAGTTCAAAGATTGAAGGTATTAGATGGAATCATTTACAGGGGGTTGGTTGTATTCTACAGTAAACGAATACAACTCGCTGTTTTGATGGCTTTCTCTTGTGAACAGCTCAATCCTTGGCCTTAGGCTTGGATTCATATCATCTCTCTTCCTTATTATCTGGGAGACAGTGGACCAGACAACCTCTCTTCACCTCGGCTTCCTAATCTTTAAAACCGGAATAATATTAATGCCTATTTTGCAACATTGTTAAGAGAACAAATAAGGTAATACACGTACTTAGCTCAATGCCGGGCACACAGTAATACTCAATACATGTTACCTATTATTCCCATTATGATTTTTCTTTCTATTTTATAATTTCAGAACATGTACAACTCCACACCCAAAGGGAAAAGCATATTCTCTCTTTTCACTTTTTCTCAGGCACTTTGTTGAAACTGGACTATGCCTTGTTTCTCAAATAGCCAGTCAAAGCAGACCTTGACTAGTTTTTAGGGCTGCTTACAAATGTTGGAGGGGGTGCCCAGGTCTGCAGCTGGCTTCAGCCAGTTGCTGAAGGAGCGGAGTCCTGTGGAGCACAGGGTGCAGCTGTCTTCTTTCAGCCCTTCAACCTAGTGGTGCCACCACTTCCTGACCCTCGGCCACATACCCAGGCCATGCAGCGCTCAGGGGCCAGCCCCAGCCACAGGCAGTCACATATCACTATGAACTAAGTGATTGCTGCTCTGGAGGCTACACTGGGGACTGGGAAATCACATAAATATTTCTGATAATTTGTCAGTATTTAGAAGGTGTGCTTCTTAAAGGCCTAAGGCATGATCAAATGGTGCATTGCATGAATATCATGCTCTCGAGCCCACATTCAACTGAATATTGGTGTTATCAGAGGTAAATACCTTTCTCTTTACTCCTTCGTATAGTGATAGGCAAAGAATCCAAGTTTAAGAAGCTGAAATCAGACTTGTACTGTATCATAATAGTTCTCGGCAAAGCCTTCTGCTGTTTTAATTTTAACCAGTTAGAAGAGCCAATCTTCTTTTCGTTCAGAAATGTATTAAAAGATATCACATTCAAAGGCTAGACATGCCTGCAATTAATTACTGGTGTCCAGCTAAAGGTCTACCATTAGCTATTGCCATGACAACCTTTAGAAGGCCTTAGCCCACCTGTTGCAAGATAGAAACAACATTAGGCAGTTGGTTCCTGCACTTGGCCTCCCTCTAGCCTATGGGGAATTTGTACTAATTAGAATTAGTTGTCCTTCTGTAGTCCAGCTCCTGACACAAATTGCATTCTGTAGCTTCTTGTTCCACTTGAGTTCACAGACAAAATAGCCCGTGCCATGTTTGAAATGAAGCAAGGCAATATAAAAGAATTTTATGTAATTGGCTAATATACTTTAACATTTTAACTAATATTTTCAGTGTTGGTTTCTTGGAAGGGAGCTTCTTTTCTGTTTTCTCCTTTTACTCGGTGTTGTTTATAATGATGAAGAACTTGATTTTAATATGGCTTATTCGGATGTCATTAACCCATTGTCAGGCTCAACTGCTTATAGAACAAAACAAGTGACCTTTAAAAATGATAGTTTGGAATGGCCCCATGGCGATGGGGATGAGAAGTACAAACAGCAAAGAAAACGAAAGGAGCTTTTCTTCTTGCCTCTCACTAAAAAAAAGAAAGAAAGAAAAAAGAACAAAAAACTTCATTGAAAGCATGAGCCCATGGAGGAACAGCCATAAAGAAATAGGAAAACCAGGAAATTATTATTAGGATGTTAGCATGTACAGCTTCACCAGAATCAGTGAGATCCACAGCCTCAGCAAGATGCAACAGCACCCAGCCACAGGACCCACAATTGGAGAATAAAAGACAAAAACTTGTCAATGTTCCCCAGGTAAGATTGACTTTTTTTTTTTAATTTTATTTATTTATCTTTAGAGGGGAAGGGAAGGAGAGAGTGAGAGGAACATCAATGTATGGTTGCCTTTCATGCGTCCCCTGCTGGGAATTGGCCTGCAGGGAACTGGCCTGCAACCCAGGGGCTTGGGAGGGTGGTTCTTGGTTTTAAGACTAACTTTTAGTATCTCAGGGGATTAGGAGGGGCGTGAGGAGATGCTGCTGGTGCTCTGTCCGATGCTGCCTTTCCTGAATGGGACCAGGTGTTGACAGTGGAACAGTGTTACTAAGAAGGAAAGTCTATGCCGTCTTGATCATCTCACTGTGGCATCATTTTAGTCATTTCTAGACATAGCACAACTCCCAGATTCAAAGCAAAACCAATGTCCTAAAGAATTTCTGTTAGATTTTTTTCCCAGGCCTGAAGGAGCCTCAGTTTGCCCGGCTCATTTTCATTATAGACAGGAAATAGGCTTTGATTCATGCTGCACTTTTCCTGTTGAGGTACCTAAGTTTCCAAGGATTCATGAGACAAATGGTCTCATGGTTTTTATAGACTTTCTCTCTCCACAAGAGGTTTTCTAACCAAAGTATCTTAATCTTCCCACAAATAAGTAAGATACAGTTTTATTTTTATTTAAAAAAAAAAAGACCCAGTTGAGAGCTAACAGAGTGTTCTTTTCACAATTTAGTTGGGGAAGATGGTTGCAAAACCACCATTTACTTTTTCATAACAGAGGAAGTGGAAGTAGTTTTAAAATAAAATCTATACACATCCCAAATTCATTCTCTGAGCTATCAACCATATCAATCTCATACTGTTCAGAATGGGACTGAGGCCAAGGACAAATGTCTCTCTTTCTTTCCATGACTTTGAATCTGAATTCTGAAATGATAAGAAGTACTTTAAAATTCTTAAAATAGATGGATTTAGAAATGTCTGACCCAAGGTAGTGCCTAGTTACTCATAGACAAGCCAGAGCTGCCTTTGTGAGAGCATTAAGTGGAAAATGTATAAAATGTGCAAAATGTGCAAGGAAAATCACTAAAAAATCCAAGGAAATTTTAAAGTCTTGATTTAACTGAGAAAATTACCTATATTTTCAGTTTTTTGTGTTCTACTGTAAAGTACTGTAGAACTACTTGAGAGCATGAAGAAAGGCATTCCTTAAGAAACAAGAAACTTACTTATAAAAATGTCAAAGTGTTTATCAAAAAATAGCCTCTTCACACTTACCATGTGTCAGAAATTTTTATGCTATTTATTTGTTTATAAAACTCTCCTTTTCCTTGAGATGCCAGAGAGGAAGCAAAAAATTTTTCACTAGAGCATTCATAACTGACACCATCAGTAATAATAACATAAATGAACATGAACCAGAAGACTCAATACAAACCACACTCCCAATTGGGGAGGCCAGAGTGCTCCATTGATTGATCCGCCAGCATGAACAAGCTGAATGATGCACAAAACTCTCTCTGTTGGCTTGCTTCAGTATCAAATGGGCAACACCAAGACACTTCAGTTGATCCAAATGCTCTCATGGATAGTTAGTTGCTCACTAAGGACAGATGCAAAGTTAGTCCCTCTCTAATATTCTCTGTGTTAATGAAAAGTGCTTTAAAAATCAACTCCCATTTATATCAGGATTTATCCCAGAAGGCACCTCTTCCAGCAAGACTTTTCTAGTCCTCCTGCTCCCATTCACAAGTCACCTTCTGAGCTGCCCTGTGGTAACATGTGCCCGCCTCTAGCTTAACTCCTCACTTTTTTGTTGGCATTCTCTGTAAACAAAAGATTTCCAAAATAAAGGATCTTGATTTTCCCATAACCAATAAGTAAAACAGAGAAATTAGTTTTACTAAAGGGGACCAAATATAAGAGCTGAAAAAAATGTCCCTACTAATGTTCCACAATTTGTTTCCATGCCAGCCTCCCCTGCTGGTCTATGAGCATTGGAAGGTGAAGTGTGGGGCCCTCTAATACCTACCATCATACCAGGCACATAGTAGATGCCTAATAACCATTTGATGAATGAAGGCGTGAATGAATGAATTTCATTATATTCTGACAATCATGGTAAAAGAGCAGTAAAGTCTGACATTCACCTTTATCCCACCTGATTCACAAGTTGGATGAAGCAAGGCCATTTCAGATGATTAGTGGTTTCTGTGAATAATTTGTGTTTTGAGATGCATTTAAATTAACAAATAATATGGGGGGTGGAGTTTGTCCTGGCAGAATTAATTGCTCTCTCTCCTATCCAAGCTCCCCTGGCTTCTGAAGGAACCAGAAAGAAGGAGATAAAGGATGGTTTATAAAACCAAAGAGAGGAAAAGTGGTAAAGTCAAGGATACCTTAGGTCTCTGTAGCAACTGATGGAGACTTTTCTGGACACAAAAGCAACAACTTTATTCTTAGACTTGATTGTTCATAAAAACCTGAGCATTTTCTTCCACTTCCTTAAAAGTGGATCTTAACTGTGATGTAACATTGCAAAAAAAACCAGACCTTAAGCCAAAAGTCACATTTGAGGCTATACTAAGCGGAAAACTCTTAAATCTATCACAATAACCCCTTAATTTTTGCTTGTAATGTTCCAGGGTTCTGGAACACCCTCAGAATAAAAAATAAAAATCAAAGGAAAGATGAGACTCCTATGATTGATAGGTAGTTCTAAGGCCTTATGTCTCTTCACACAGTTAATCTTTTTGATATGACCTTTCTTCTCATTTCTTTATTTTTTAGTCACCAAGGCATTTCTCTGAAAAATCATCTGTTACAATGGCCCTAAAGCAAGTGTAAAGGAGAAAATAAAATCATTTATCAAAGTTGTATGAATTCGTAATTCATAATAAGCAAGAGATAATTTAAGGAGGTAGTTTTCTACCTCTAACATTGTTGCCAAAATAAATGTGGAGAAGATAATTATAGTAATTAACAGAAGGGTTAATTTTATTTTGTCATGAGATTAGGTTCCATTTGATTTCTGATTAAAAGAAGATCAATACCAAATATTTTATCTTCATAGCTGCAGATTATTATATATTTAAGCTAAGGATACATAGCAGTTCCTCAACTGTTCACTCGTACTAGGAAAGCACTGTATCAACACCCAAATGTCTCAACCACAACTCTCAGCTCTTTCTTCCCAAGCTCCAATCCATGGTTCCTTTCCCTACTCAGCAAAGAAGGTTTATAGTATATTCTCCTAAACCAAACAACAAAGTGCCACTTCCCATACATTTTTCCAGTGAAAGTGTTCACTTTCTTACTGGAAAATAATGTGCCTTGAAGAGCTCCTAGGCCTGAGCTCTGTTTGAATACGGTCGTCCCAGAATTTCATGCTACAGCAGCAAACGGAATTCCTTTAGCAAACCGCAGGAGTGGTCATATCCTTCAAGTCAGAGTTTAATAATCATGTGGTCAGTTGAGGAATTGCTGTTTTGTAAGACTAATAAGCTTTAAGCTGAAGGGTGTGCATGAAGACACATCTGTCTGTTGGGGAACTCTTGGCATCAGTTTAGGTTGCAGTGAGGGTCCAAAAACATTATAAATGGGGCAGAAGAAAATACACATACTACCTCTCTTTAGTAATTGAAGCAATTAGATAAACTCATTCTTGGATGCTTATAGCGTTCCTCATTAAGTTTATGAATGTTTTATGCCAACCGTACCTTTAAAAAAGAAGATAAATGAAATACTTTAGTTATCAAAGCTTGGTCGGGAGGTGAGAAATGTGCTGTCCCTGGGGTGACCCCTTTCAAGATAGATTGTGCTTGACTCTGCACTTTGTAAAGGGCTAAATAACCTGGAGTAAGTTATACCCCTTCTATTGGCCCCACTTTCTTTTTAAGAAATTGGGGGTGGGTATAGGTAGAATAACGACTGTAGCATTTTCAGCTCTGACATTCAGTCAGTCTGTGATCTTTACAGGGCCAAGACTGGCAGCAGCTAACATCGAAAAGACAAAAAATTGACTGCTTTCCCCCCCAAACAAATTGCTAAGCTTTCTAGTCAAGTGTTGTTTGCTATTGTTAGGTGCAAGGAGAAAACAAAAAATTTTAAAAAAGAATGTCAATATATCAGTTAGCTTTGCTGTGTAACAAATCACACCAAAACTCAGTGACTTCAAATAATAAGTATATATTATTTTTCATGAGTTTGTGGATTAGTAGGATAGTTGGCTGATCTGGGCCAGGCTCATCATACCTCAGTAGGGCACACCCATTTGTTTGTGTTCAGCTTGTGAGTTGGCTTAGATCTACTGGTGTAAGATAGCCTTCCTCATATATTTGGCATTTGGCTGACTATTATCTGGGGAAACAGAGGTGATCAGTTCTTGGGTCCCCATCATCCACCAGACTATATCGGGCTTGTTCTTTGTTGAGATCCAGGTTCAGAACTAGCACATTATTGCTTCTACTAAGCTCTATTGTCCAGAGCAAGTCACCAGGCCAGCCCAGATGCCAAGAGTTGGGAAATAAGTTTTGCTTCTGGCTGGGAGGAACTACAAAGTCTTATGGCCAAGGCCTTGTTTATAGGAAAGTGTAAAGAATCATGGTCAGCCCTGGCTGGTGTAGCTCGGTGGATTGAGCATTGGGCTCAAACCAAAGGGCTATCAGTTCGATTCCCAGTCAGCTCACATACCTGGGTTGAGGGCCAGGTCCCCAGTGGGGGCCACGTGAGAGGCAAGCACACATTGATGTCTCTCCCTCTCGTTCTCCCTCCCTTTCTGCTCTCTAAAGATGAATAAATAAAATCTTTTTAAGAATCATGGTTATATTTGTGATCAATTTACCATACCACAATCATAGAGAATGTTTTGATGGCCGTGAGAATACAATGGTAATCAAAATCCACTTATCCCCTCCAAGAAATTATAGTTTAGAGAGAAGGAAAAGCTAGACATAGCTAATTAGAATGCAATGCAATAAATATTATAACAGCAGAAATAGTATGAGACCTAGATGTGGGGCAACTTCTGCCTAAGGGACTCAGGGAAAACTTCTCCAAGACAGTGACCTTCGAGCCAAGTCTTATTCAGAGCTGGATCCCAGTGCCTGCCATGGTTTCTGACTTACAGTGAGCACTCAGTAAATATTTGATGAAAACATGAATGAAGAATAAGAAAGAGGTGACATGAAGAGAATAAAAAGAAAATCATTTCAGCCCTGGCTGGTATGGCTCCTGTGGATTGAACACCAGCCCAAGAACCAAAAGCTCACCGGTTTGATTCCCAGTCAGCTCACATGCCTGGGTTGCAGGCCAGGTCCCCAGCTGTGGGTACGTGAGAGGCAAACACACAGTAATGTGTCTCTCCCTCTCTTTCTTCCTTCTTTCCCCTTTCTCTAAAAATAAATAAATAAAATCTTAAAAAAATAAAATCATTTCAAAAAGAATCATCATGTGCTACGACAAAAACTTGATATTTCATCTTTAAGAATATTTATTTTTTCAACAAATATTTACTAAATGTTCACATGTGCTAGACACAAAGGGTAAGGAACATGGACTCTGAAGGAAATGGGAGAGAGAATACACCTCTGCATGTACTCTCTTCAGTGTGAGGAAGAATATGGATTTCCTCTAACTCTTGTGCCCAACTCACCCAAACATCACTCAGCTACAATTTGCCATGTGAGAGAATCAATGGCAGTGAACTCAGTAAGACTGTGAGCCCGTGGCACATGGCTGGGCAGCTGAAGTCCACAAGCTCAAGATGCATGGTCATGGCCAAATCCCCAGTCATTGTCCCATCAGAAGATCCTGTTTTTATTCCTCTTCCAAAGTAAAGTGCTCAAGAAAGATAGACTAAATAAGTCATGTTACTATTTGGAATCCAGAATGTGTTGAATACTTTCTAGGTTTCATGGACTATACATCTTGGTCCTGGGGCATGTATAATCCTAGCATAGTTTGTGCAGGTCTTATAAACATGCCAGTGTTCTTCTAAATGGCAGGGGCTGAGTCAAAATCAATTTTTTTCTATTTACCCCATATTTTTAAGGCTGGTTGTCAAAGGCACAATACCATAGAAGGTTCACAAGATGTTTGGCTAGTTCAAAGACCTTTGTCAGTGGGTGCCACGATGTTATGACTTGGAATTTCTCTGTGTGTATGTATAATGGTCATCCAAAGTGGCAAGCTTACTAATGCTTATCAAATATGCCCAGAGTAAACTGTAAAATAATAAAAAGAATACGTAGATTAAAGGTATTAAGCACCCCTTATCTTGACATTTTTAAGGGCTGCCGATATAAGTTCATTTCTATGGGCTGTAATATAGCTCTCTACTCTTTTTACTTGACTTTGTGATACTAAATGGACATCTAAGACAGTCAAATACTTAGCAACCAGTAGAACATAGGTCCTGACCAATCACAATAGATATATGGAGACCCCGGGTGTGCCAGTCATTAACCTTTAGTTGTTGGGTGGCAGAGAGCTCTGGAAGAGGCATGGGGTGATGCTCTGGTGATACAGATGGTTTGGATAGGGAGATTGCTTTTGGAGCTCCTGACTGATCTTCTTCACCAATCATCACAACTGGCAATGTGCCTTAAGGCCCATATCTGGTCTACCTCTAATGAATACCTGCCTCTCCCATTCTGACCAGATGTGGTCAAGCTCATTAAACATATTTTAAGATTACTGATTTCTAAAATTTAGGGAAAGGACTGATGTTGGCCATGTACAAATCGACAAACTTTCTTCATCTTTATTTTAAGTAACACCTACAACCAATCTTTTTTATTGTAGAGAAGAAATTATACACTTAAGAAGAGCAGGATGAGTAACACAGAATCATGTGAAGTCAGCTTGCTAAATGTGTCACTCAAATGAAACAACTGCCAACCAATGTGAAACCAGTGCTTGCTTTGGGGCTAGCCATATCGGCACTTCCTTTCTCCTCCTTCCACCTCTCTCCCACATCCTTTGACTCTCTCAGCCCAACGTGTGCGACGGCAGGTCTGGAGGTCTGAGTGCTAACAGTGCAGGCTTGTTGTAAAGACCTCGTGAAAAACAACCCAAGATCCAGCTTTGGAGCACACACTGGGCTTCATTTCTGGGTTGTTGTTTTTCTGGTCTTTAAAGGCAAATTCTTTACTGGTGCAGTAAGACTGGAACTTGATAAACAGAACAAATGTTATTTTAAACACCATAATGATAATAATTTAATCAAGTGTGATTTGCTTTTAATAACATTATTGGCCTTTTCATTTTGAAAAGTGGCCATGTGAATGGTTTGCTTTTGCATTTTTAACAAGGAGGGAAATAAATGATCCTGCTTGTAGGAGCAGAAGACTAATGATGCTTATTCCCACACTCTGTTTCATGGAACGAAGTCAGCAGACGCTGCCATTACAAGCGATTGGCCTGAAACTCCCATCTGGATGAAACCAGTGGCAGCACTGGGCCCGGTCCTTTCTCTGAACCTTGGGGGCATCCACCAGCCAGACCAATACTCGGTAACACCTGCACTGTGCCTAATCGTTTACAAAGCATTTTCACTAACATGTGCTCCTTTAAACCGTGAAGTTGAAACAACATCCAAATCTATAGAAAAGTTTTACAAGAATTTATTCGGGTCAGATTTTTAGGACATCTTCAGAAGCAAGATATCAATGGATCAAGAAAAAGCTCCAGAGAATGACAGTTTTGCAGTTCCTCTTTGCATTGAGTATAAAAGGAGAGAATGTAAGGAAGGTACATAAAACCCATTGGTGGTAAATTAAGGAGGCAGGAGAAAGCAACGTGGGGAAATCTCTGTGACTGGATAAGAAATGACATGAAGAAACACATACTACTTGCTTTTATCTTGGTGGGTACAGGATAGTTAATAATTAGCATTTACAGCACATAGAGATGGTATTCAGGGGAATGAGATAACCATGAGGGGCTCTGTGACCCTGCCCTCTGGTGGTCTTGCATTCTGGTGCCTGCATTCTGTGTCTTCAAGGAGTCTAGGAAGGAAAATTACTCTGACATTTCAAAGGTATATTATCCTACATGCATAAGAACAATGGACAGAGTTCATGTGAGGTAAAGACTGACCTTTGCTAAGGAAGCTATAGGCCTGAGACGTGACCAGCTATAGCCCGCCCTGTTGGGAATTTTTAATCAGACCACTCTGTGTGGTGACATTTGGTCAGGGACCTTGTCAGGTCTATTACATACCCCTTTTCCATTCACAGCCATATGACTTTCATTTCATAGATAAGACACTTGGATTAAAACTGACTTGGCCCATGTCACACCACAAGTAAGTATGGCACTGGAACTTGAACCCTGTACTTAGACCTCCACATTCAAGTTCCTGCCTCTGCCCCATGGTGGATGGTGTGTTAATATAAGTAGCTTCTGTGGCCCAAACTGTAATTGTGAAAGGAACTGAATTCCATTCATTCCTAAATCATACACACTCTTACCACAGACCATCTGAAAAAATATGAATAAATAAACAAGTCATCATTAAACCTGCAAACTGCTGGGTGAACAAACTGCCAGGAGACTGAGGTGGAATAGTTCTCAGTAGAACGCTTCATTTGCTCACACCCAAGGGCCTCTCTCATTTAAGAGGTTTACGGCAGTGGGAGTACCGATTGCTCCCACCTACGACAAGGGGAATATTGTTTCTACACGATCTGCAAATAGAGGACCGGACCATCATTAAAGTGTCTGTGGGTCATTAAAAAACTTTAATTCTGCTAGAACCCTCAGTTCAGGGGACAAATTGTTCATATTTTATATACACCCTTATTTGTAAAATTTGCTTTACCAACAGTGAACTTCCTAAATGAACCTGATGTTGTTGCGCATTCCAGGCAGCCAAGCCACATTCCAAGTCCAGAGGACCAGGGACCGGTGAAATTTGGTGATAATACCAGAGCAGTCTTGATGCCTTAACATTGATTTCTAAAGAAAGACCAGTGGAGGGAAGAGGCTGGAGCAGAGATAGGAAATAGAAGGAACGTAAGTTACAGTGGCTCCCCCAGGGTCCCCTAAAAATGCTTTGAGAAAGAAAAAGGTGACTAGTAAGTTTATTTATGCTTTTTAAAAAGCACTGCCAATCCCAATTTATCAGTTACTGTCTTGTGACAATTTATTCATTGTTCACCGTTAGAAGCCAGGAGTTACATAGAAATGCATGATTGGTGATAGCTTCTCTATTTCAATATGGTATAATAGAGATAACACAGGGCCCAAAAGCTCTGCAGCCGACTTTTTGTCTGCTTTGTCTCCTTTCATTACTCTATCAGAATCTTCATTTAATATAATCCAAAAAAGCAAGGTAATTGCTTCACTTATCGGTTATCATCGCTCTCGCATACTTATCGTGTCAAAATTATTTATGTGGATAGGCCAGGTTGATCTTGCTGCATTCAGGAGCTTAAAATTTGAATAACTGTTCTGCCAGTTAGGTTATCAAAATTGCAGCATAAGCAATGAGCTTTTCTGGATGTTGGAGTAGGGAAAAGGAATAACCTCTTGGGTGTGCAGGTGGGAAGGGGAGCACTGGACTAGGGTGGCAACAGAGGAGAAAGGAAATGGCCACAGAATGAACACGGTACCTGGAAGATTCGTTGTGGCACTCTATGAAAAGTAAAAGAAATGAAGCCAAGTGAACACGGCCTTTTGGTGTTTTTCTTCCCTCAACAATTGTCCACAGAATCAATAACACAATTATTCTGAAAGGCAAGACAGACATTTTGACCTGGGCTTTTAAATATACCCACATCTCCTGTATGACGTCCCACAGAGGAGTGTTTCAAAATGCATTTTTCTACTTGTTAATAATCATTTTTCACTCGTCAAGTATTTCGCTGTTTTAAAGACATATTAAGCTAATGTAAAATGTGGCAGTTTTTGAAGTCTGAAAGTGAACATTTATTTCCACAAAATAATTTTTGTTATTTAAGCCTTGTTTTGAAGCATCGAAGTCTCTTTTTCTTTTATAAATATTCTTGGTAAAAAAAAATTACTTTAGAATGTCCATTCTCAGGTCAACATCAGAAATTGTGGCTATGTTAGGAGAGACTGATTAAGCACATTTTTATTCCTGCCAGATCTTGCGAGCTCTCATAAACAGAGTCTCAAAACCAGTGGTGCCTTTATCCCAGTTCTTCCAGAGCCACTAACACCCTCTCAAAATGTCTGTGGTGTTTGAGCCATCCTGACACAGTGGGACCTTCTCATACTCTGCTAGTCTTTCTCATTTACAGTCAGAGGATGACTAGAACTGCTAGATGATATTCTCATCATTGTCTTCTTCTTTCAATTCGTTGCAATGACATTGATTAAGAAAATCATACAGGTTTCAAGTGTACAACTCAGAAAAACCTCATCTGCATCATGTGTCCATTGCCCAAAGCAAAGTCCCTTTCCATCCCCATTTATCCCTCCTTTTTGCCCACCTCCCCCAACCCCTTTCCCTCTAGCTATCACCAGACTATTGTTTGTGTCTATGTTTTATATATATATAAATATATTATATATGTCATGTATAATATATAATATATTTTATATATTATATATTATATACACATATTATATATTTTAAGATCATCTTGAGCTATGTAATGGAACTTAATATTTTTTAAATTCTCTCAATGTGACACATGATCCCATTTATTTACCCAGATCCTTCCACACTAGTCACTAAGACTTAATATTAAAAGAAAATTTAAGTTTTATCTGGACCAATTGTTATTTCTTAAGGCAGAGGTGACCCTTTATCACACTTTAATTCCTCATGTGTGGTGGTTAGCTAAGGAGTTGGAAATATGTAGAGGAGAGCACCAGGTCATATTTGCAGTTTTCTCCTATTGCTGCTTGGTACACTGCATGAAAATGAAATGAAGAATACTTGTTTAAATCCAGGGTTTGTATTATGTTTCTAGGAGCTACTATTATTCTAGAAGTTAAAACTTAAAACTAGATAGATCTCATGATTTTTAAAGATCCTTGCCAACCCCTAAAGATCCTTGCTAACTCATTTAAGATGTAACGCAGGGAGAATGTATTGAAGAAAGGTTCACACCTGGGATAGTAAGTAATATCCCAGTTTCTGGGAGAGTGTCTGGTATCTAGTCTGCTTTCAAATATGTATTGGGTGAACTAATAAATTAGTGAGTAAAATCTTCCCCTAAACTTCAACTTCCAAAATGCCACATAACAGTCTGCAAACTCTACTGAGCACCTCTACTGACGAACAAGCCCTGTCTAAAATTTATATATTAACCCTTTCTAGACTCTTCCTTGATCACTTGGCACATTATTCGTTGACTCCTGTAACACTGAGATACACTACTTGGTATTGTCATTATGCCTCTTTTACATCCTGTCTTATGCTGAAGTCAAGGATTCAAAGTCCATATACTTTCTAGTCTATGTACTTTGTTACCCACCCTGTAATGACTGATGCAGTGTCTTGTACACATTAAATATAAATGTCTAATAAAGTTTTATTTACTAACAAATACAGGAATAAAATTAATATTTTTAATTTAATACCACACATCTCTGTTACTGGGAATATCTAAATGACATCACATATAAGTAAAAATAGAGAAATTTAACCAAAATTACTTCTCAACATTGTATGAGGCATGTAAACAAACTATCAGCATAGTAATTCTGCCTTAAGCTCACTTAGTTCCTTTAACTCTTTATAATTTGAATATCTGTTCACCAGTCATTATAATGCTCCTCCCTGAACCAAAATCAGAGTAAAGTAGGGAGGTGAGAATGTTAATGAATATATATTGGATGCTCACTTCAAATATATGAGAAAAGTAAATTCTTTATACCTGAAATGCAGCTTGCCATTAATGCAAACCCACTGCATTGTTTATTTATTAACTTATTTGCTCACCAAATAATGTTTTGACCAATGGCTAGTCAGTGTGTGGCTGCTAGGACTGACGGATAAATAAGATAATTCTTCTGCCTTTGAAGAGTTTAAAGTCTAATGATGAAGAAAGAACTATCAAAAACTATATAGTTTAAATCTGTATCTGTTACTTGTTAGTTGTGTAACCTTGGACAACTCATATGTGTTCTCAAGGTCTCAGCTTCTTCCACTGTTTAAATAAATATGATCATACTCAGGTCATGCCCCTGTGATACGGCTGTTACCTCATGATGCAGTGCCGGATAGGTAGCAGGCACTCAGCAAACATTGGCTGTGTCCGAGTGTACAAAATACCAAGGAAATAGAGAAAGCAGAAAACTAAGTCAAAATGTAAAGCAAGGAAGGTTTCACAGGGATCAGACTGTAAGGATGAGGAGAGAATTTGCAAGATAAGGAAGAAAAAGAAGTAGATTTCAGAAGTGGAAGCATTATACACAAAGGCCAGAAGTGTGAAAGGTCTCAGCAAATTTCCAAGTCAGTAGATGCTGACTTGGGCACTTCTATTTTTTTTTTAATTTCAATTATCTTATTGTTGTTCAATTACAATTGTCTGCATTTTCTCCCCACCACCTCCCCGCACCCCCTTTAAATACACCTCCCTCCCTTGCTTCCACCCTCCCCCTTTGATTTTGTCTACATGTCCTTTATAAGTAGTTCCTGAAAACCCTTCTCCCCACTGTCTCCTCCCCACTGTCCCCTCCCCACTCCCCTCTGGCTATGGTTAGATTGTTCTTCATTTCAATGACTCTGTTATATTTTGTTTACTTTTTTCTTTTGTTGATTATGTTCCACTTCTAGAGCCTCCTCATCTTTTTCTTCTACCTAATTGTTATCTAAATAGTTTTTCTCCACTTCAAAAATGTGACAGTTCTTTTTCCTTCTTAATTAAAATGCCCTATATCAGCACTTGTTTTATTTTGGTTTTTTTTTGTTTGTTTGGTTTTTAGGACAATGACTTAGGTTGTTGAAATCATTTTTCATTGAACTTTAAGTTCTACAGTAAGACAGACACCATCATGTTTTTAGCATATCTCTTACATACATATACCAAAGAAGGATCTGACATCTGAATAATGACTTTATATTTTCAATTTGATATCATGCATCTGTGTTCCTGGGAACATCTAAATAACAATATGGATGTGAGAAAAAATTTAAAAAATGTGGCCCAAATACAGATGTCTTAAATTATTGAAATACTAGATAAGATATGGATTTAAATTCTATTAAAATAAATAAAAATCCAATGTTTTTACATTGAAAAGCATTTATCCAATTCTGGGGACTTAATATTATGTTGGTATAATATATGAATACATTTTTCCTCCTCTCATTATTGCCATTACAGTAGAAGACTGTCTAAAACTTATTTGGGTCAAGGTAATCAGTATGTACTGCTTTTCCGCTCTATAAAAGGTCATTAATTCTCAAACAAATTTTTATTGCCTTTTAAAAATAGGTGCTCCGTTGGACTTTTCCCAGTGATCTGGGGCCCTGCCAAGCCTCCGCAGATCTTCACATGTTATCGTTCTTGGCTCTGTGATTACATCAATTATTTTCTTGGCAAATTCGAGGTAGAGTTGGTCAAGCTCAACCAACATAAAATATGTAATACTCAAAGTAAATTGTAGGCTAGTTCAAATTCTGCTTTAAATTTAATTTTTATCTTAGTCTTTCTAGTCTAGGTACATCTCTATAGTCACTTTGTTTTATGATCACACACTTTTATACACACATGGAACTGCCAAGAGGCTCAGTGAACAATTTAGAATCATCCAGAGCCCTTAACACTATTAAATCCTACTTGATCCACAAAGAATAATTAGCAAGATCTAGGGAACTTGTGTTGGAATCTACCTATTTACAGTCAGGTCTCTCTGTTTGTGAACAGCCAGATGAGTATTAACCAGGGTCAGATAAGCATTTGGAGCAATTCTAAGATAGCTATATCGTTTCTAAGTTCAAGGTGATGGACAGGAACTGCATTGCCTTCTCTCTATTCCAAATTCCAACTGAAATGACAAAACACATATAAAAATAAATAAATTCTTGGCAGCACTTGAATGAAACAAAACAGAAAAGGGGAGGAAAAACAGGGATGACTTTAGCAGATTAGTAAATTTGATGAAGTCTTAGATGATAGGAAGCAGATTGGGCTAGATTGTTAGATAAACTCCACCAGAGTACATCATAGCCCAAAATATACATATAGAAAAAGAAATGTAGCAGAGGTGGTGGTCACTTTTCTTAAAAGATCTCTGGAGAGACTCCAGACAGGTGCAGGTAGAAGTTGCTCAGGGACAGCAATAAGGGTTTGCAACTGGACCATCATCAGAACAGCTAGGATAGGTTGTTTCTCTTTTTTCTCTGTATATGGAGCGGTTGGCTCATTTGGCAGTTGTGGTACCTTTAGCCTGTTAATAAAAAGCCACTTGTCAGAAAGGTTCATCCTTTGACACAGAGCCTAGAGGTAGTCCTCTCATTCAGTGTAGTGGCCTTTGGTTAAAATGGTCCATTTGACCTAAAAGGATATTCATGCCAGCTATCTAAATTAATAAACATAGCCCTTTGTGCTCAAATGTTAGTGATCAACCAGAGGGTAACAGACATTTTAGAAAAACCAAGTAAAATAAAAAGTAAGACTAAGGTGAATAAATAATATTGATCACAAAAAGAGTGATAAGAGAAGGAATAAAAGAAAGCATTAAAGATTTCTATTCGCATCCTCAAATTTTCAAGAATATACTCTATTTTTAGTATTTTAAAAGACTTCTATAAGTTTTAAAAATAAAAAATGCAATCATCATAAAGTTAATTAAATAGAGTGAAAATAGCAGATAGAATCTAAGATTAAAATTTAATTTGGAATTAATAAAACATCCTATAATAGAAAAAGAAAAATATATAAACAAGAAGCTATTTCAAGAAATATAAAGCCTCAATGCCCAAAATGGGGTCCACATACCAGCAGAATCAGCATCATTTATATGATTAGAAACACAGATCTATTGAATCAGAGCCTTCACATTAGTAAGATCCCAAGATGAATTGTATGCATTAAAATTTGAGAAGCACTGACACAGAGCATGAATCCAAAAGGTCCAACACGTATCTAAAAAGTGATTTAGAAGAAAAC
Source organism: Artibeus jamaicensis (assembly GCF_021234435.1). NCBI lineage: Eukaryota > Metazoa > Chordata > Mammalia > Chiroptera > Phyllostomidae > Artibeus > Artibeus jamaicensis. The sequence continues at coordinate 32,634,131 of NW_026522025.1, read as the reverse complement.
AATATGAACAATGAAATAGTTCAAATAACTGAAGAAATAACAAAAGAAAATTGATGAAGAAAATGTTCTCAAACTGGAATAAATATCAACCCCCAAATTAGTAAACACCACAAAATATCAAGTTGAAAACAACCACTAGATAAATCTTTATAAAATTTCAGAACACTAAACATAAAGAGAAAAATTCTAAGAACTTTCAAAGAGTGAGAAAAATGTGATTACTAAAGAAGTAATGATCACTAGATTGGTATCAATGTCTTATCAAACAACAGGGTATTAAAAACTAGAAAACTTTAAACCTAGAATTTTATATCAAATGGAATTATAAATGAGATCTAAGTGAAAAATAAAGGTCTTTTTAAACATGAAAGAACTCAAAATTTTAACCTCTCATCTACCTTTTCTAAAGTTTTATGAGGATGTACTCCAGTAACATGAAAATATAATCTAAGAAAGAAAGAAAAGGAATCTGAGAACAGAGGTACAATGAGATAAATCTCAAAATGAACAGTAGGCCAAATAAGTAATGAACATAAATTAGAAAGAAACCAGTGGACTTTACAGAAAAAAGATGTATATTAATTAGAAGTGAGTTGAGAGTGGTAGTGTGAATGGGAAAAAGAAAGTCCTGGTGAAATATTAAACAAGCTAAAACGTAAAATTATGTTGAGTAATTATTGATATACAATATAAAGTATTTTACTTCTTTATTATCATATTAATAAATACATAAATAATATATATTAATTCTTTGGACTTTAGTGTTTGGAACTATGTGAGATTATATTGCTTTCTCCATGTGCCTGGTCATACATGATTTTAGAGAAAGTAATATTCTTCATGTATATATATTGATTATTTCAGATGTTTATATTTTTAGGTCAAATAATATACAGTTCATAAGACATTAGATATAAAACTGGAAATGGTACACATGTAATTAGATCAATGTGCAAGTATAAATTATTATAATAATAATGCTTATATATATTTTGCTTTAGACTGTAAAAATGCAAAATGCAATGATTCAGCTGAGAGCAGTCAGTGGAGAGAATTAAAAAAAAAAAAGAATTGTAGGTATATTGATTTCTTCATCTCGTATGAGGAAATAGAGCCAGTCTGAAGCTAGTGATTGGAAATTATAGGTTAAGAATAATATCAACTAGTAAAGATAATCAATAGAAAAGGTAAAACAAAAAACAATAACAACACCAAAACAAGGCAAAAAGACACCTGAGAGAGAAAAAAAAAGGAAGGGTATGAGTGTATGAAATTTTTCATCTTTCATCTGGAAATCCATAGATATTATGTGAATGCTTATGAAAGATAAAAATAACATTATTTAGAAATATAATGGTAAGTATCAAAATAACTAAAGAGAAAAGCAATCAAAGTCATTCTCTTTGGAAACCTTTGGAGATCAGTAGAGGGCAGTGAGGATAAATTTTATGTTTCATCCATTTCCTATCTCTGTAAGTTTGAATATTTTAAGCATTATATATACAATGTTTAAAAGTAAAAAAAAAATTGAATTTAAATAAACAATTTCAAGGAGATATACAGTATGTATGATAAATATTTAGTTGCCACTAAGAAGAATAAGAACAGAAATTTTACTGTTAATTTGGTTGAGTCAGTACATTTTTTGGAGCATCTACTATGTGTGTGCTCTGGTGCTAAGTGCTGGGTCCACAACCCAGAGCCAGACAAACATCGCCCCTATCCTGATAGAGCTCATTGCCTACCAACAAAGACAGACATTAAGCAAATAATTACACAAATAATTGTTCAATAAACTTGTGTTATGTGCTGTAAGAAATAGTGTATAATGAGAAAATATAACAGGAATTGAAGCCTGGGAGACCAGGTTGCTTTGGGCAAAGTTGTGTAATAAGCAAAGTTTAACGAAATTCGATTTCTTGGTACTTACATATAAAGCCTATTGGATACACAGAAAACAACTCATGAAACAACTGCTTAACTAAAGGTAACTAAAAGAGTTCTCACTTCAGCAAAGTTCTATCCTTTATTCAATGTAACTCAAGTCAGAAATAAAAGCATTTACAGATTGTCATGGTTTTAAGTTTTCTGAACTTGAGAAATTTATCCCACAAATGAATCAGATCAGTTGAATTTTTTCAAAAAATAATAATGGAAAGCTGACAGTTTGGCAATCTCTAGTAAGGCTAGGTAAACATCAACCCACTTTAACATTTGTGGGGGGAAATGCTATTTTCAGAGATGTCAAGAACTTCAAGTTGTGAAAGAAGTAATTTGATCTCCTGCACTTAAAAACTATTTACTTACCCATTTCCATCAGCATTCACTCACATAAACTAAGTGTGAGGACCAGAAAGCATATTTTTACCCAACCTGTATCCAAGTGGGATATGGAATAGAGTGTGAGAGAGTAGTGGGTCTTCTGATGTGACCAGAGGGCTGGCCAGGCAGGGAGGACGGTCCTGAGTGAAGGAGGAGTCTCAGGGGACACACAAGGAGAGTGCATTAAATAATTAGAAGACCATTTATAATTTAATGGAACTGTCATTACTGCCCCTTAAAAGAATCTGGGTTTCTCTCATGTGCCATGTAGATGGTAAAGCCAACTGTCGACTGCCGGGACCCCAGAATAGAAAACTCAACTACATACAATGAATCAGCATCTTTCCTTACATCTACCTGTGTCTGTGTGAACCCTATGACATACTCTCCGCATTCACATAGTCCCCAGGTTTCATACCCATTGCTGCTGCTCCTGGTTTGGCAACCTGTTAAACTCAACCATTTAATTGGACCAAGAGTGCTGACTAGCACTTCTGACTTGTTGTTCCTTTGGAAAATATCAATTTCAACCCCAAAAGTCTATATGTACAGATGCACTGGATAAAATACATGGAAAGAGTTTATTCTTATTCAATTCAAGCAAAGTCAAATAAGCAAAAAGTTTTATCCACAAATAAGAAAGTTATTTCAACATGTATATTGTTCTTAAAACGATAAATGTAATAATATGTGAATCAAACCTTTTTAAGATAAAATAAAATCAACAGATACTAGGTTTTTGATTATTTCTATCTGTTCCCAACCTCAGGAATTTTGCCAAACCCCTAGAAAGCTAAAGTTAGGACAATAATTTCAAAGAATGCTAAATTTCAAATTGACTTCCTTAGCAAACCCAAAAAGAAACCAGTATTTATTTTTCAGTTCTCCTTTTTTTTGGGGTGGGGGAGTAAGGTGTATTTTGTTTTAGTAAATTACTTCCAGTCTTATATTAATACTAATAATCCTTGCTTTGGAGAATACCAAGTATTGTATAATAGTGTGTTCCAGAATCATTTTAGAAACATATGTACAGCATTTACTACATGCCAGGACACTAAATGCTTTATACATATTAATTCATATAATCCTCAAACATCCTAGAAGATTGATATTCAGAGATGTCATGTAACTTTTCCAAAGTCACACATCTAAGTAAGTGGCGGAGCTGGCATTTAAACCCAAGTAGTCACAAGAGTACTAGTGTACAAGAATAGCTTGTAAATAAATATCATATTTTTACTTCGACTTTCCTCATTGTTTCATCAACTTTTATCTTGAGACTTCAGCCTCAGGTGTCAGTAATTCCTTTCGCTCTTGAACACTCTCTCTCTTTCCCTTGGCTCTACCTGCATTTCCGGCCTGCCTGTCAAATAGTTAATGATCTGCACACAAACGCTTACGTGAACTAGTGGAGCTGAGCCTTTAAAAGAATCCTAGGGGAATCCTTTAAAGATCCTTCACAATATGAATAATCACCCCCTAATTTATTCATTTGTAAATTCTTGTTTTCATATCATAGATTTTCTTCAGGCAGGGCCAACCCAAATCACGTTTTCTTAGCGCCTCTCAGATGCATCTGCATTGCTTTGAGACTTTGTGATCCAAGAAACCTGATGATTTTAACTTCCACAACAACCATTCTCCTTCTACAGTTTATAAAAGTGAAAGGTATGTAGCACAAAAACTCTTTGTGAGGGAATAGTTCTCATAAAATGGAAATGTTCACTCCTTTTACTTGCTTGGAATGCTTATTTGTTCAGACACAGGACAGGGAAAATAAGATTTAAGTATTCAGAATGTTATTTCTATTCATTCAAATTTTTTTCAGGCCAGACTCAGTTTCCATAGAAGATAAAATTAGACTTTTGTATCAATTCACTTCTCACTTTAATGTCAAGAAATTTTCTGTTCTATATGCTTAGTCTTGTGAGTAAATATCAGCTATCACCGATTTTTATAATTACCACTTTCACAGATCTACCAGCTCCAAGAGTGCCACCCTTCCACAGGTTTAGTTTTCTGCGATCAACAGCAGAACCAGACTAAAACATAACTTAGGGTACATTGAGTAAAAACTTAAGAGATCCAATAAGGGCAGACATTCCAAAGTTGCCACCAAGTCAAGCAATGATACATGAATGCACAGCTTGACATTGGAAGCATGTAATGGTTTTGGTCTCAGTTGCTGAACCCCACGTTTTAATGCGGAATACTCACTACAAGTTCAAGGTTCAAATTGAAATCTTCTGTTGTAATAAGAAATTTCCCCCAATTAATGGCCAGCAGTAGAGATAAACATTAATGGGGATAAGCTACTCACTCTTCTCTGGGGTCTCTGAAACACATTTTCTAAAATCTTCCATCTGATCCAGATCATGTTATAGATTTGTTAACTTTGCAATACATTCGATTGAAACATCATAATTCTTTCCACGACAACAGCGTCTGATGTTACAGACACCCAACCAGCAAGGTCAATAGTTGACAGATGGCTGCTGAAGTCATGCAATTCCATTTCTTGAACCGACCATTCTAAAGAATGTAACTGAAAAAAGGTAGAACCTGGACTAAAACGCACCAAACAATAAACAGCACAAAAATAATTGCTCAAAATTTAATGAATCTTTCTTTGATATGACAACCAATGCAAGAATCACTGAATTCACTTTCTCTCATAAAAGTCAAAACATTTTTTAGATGGTGGCAGTTTATCTAAATTACTGGTTTTTCTCCATCAGTCTTTAGGCTTAATTTCATTTGCTTTTATGGATATGGTAACCCTTTTGAATAGCTTTTAACCTTTTAAAAGTCGCCTTGACCCAAAGAGCCTAAAATTTTTTAATACAATATTGAATAATAACAATTGAACAATTGAGTGCTTTTCTTACCAGCAGTCTGCGTTTGGTACACTAGGTCGTAGAGCAGAGTTTCTGTCTGAACAAAAATATTAAAATACCTGTATGTAGCTCGATTTTAGCAGAAACCTTCAGCTCTGACCTCTGTTCCATTGGCTCCATTGTTCCTCCTGCCACCACAATACAGTGGCTTCCTCTCTCCCAGAGAAAGAGTGTGGTTTAGCCTGTAGCACGTCCACTTCCCAAGGCTCTTACTTCAAGCGTCCTGCTCATGATTATGGTAAAGTTAAGGAATCTGCAGCATAAGATTGTCTCTTTCAATCACATATCCTGTAGATAACTTCATGACTCAATGTTATAAACCAAGCCCTTTGTTTGCTTTGGTTTGTTTCCTCACCATAGTCTCTGGGGCATTTTAAATGTAGTGTTTATTAAGATGTAGGACAAAATGATCCACAAATAAAATTCACTTAAAAAATTGTGTTGTGCTATTTAATTACAAAATTAAAAGGAGAAAAAGCAACATGGCATTTCTGCCAGCCTGTGAGAAGGGGCAGCCCCCCAGCCCAATGCTGGCGGAGGTGGGCTCATGATAACAGGCAGAGGGAGAGGAGGCCCTTCCTGCATCCGGAGCAAGGAAGACCTATTGTTGGGAATGTCAGTCAGCTGACATTCTGCCTCCTGCTCTCTGTATCTGAGAGGGGGATCTGCATTTACTGAGCCAGTTGGCAGCATGCGCCACAAACAGCAACGCACTGCAGGCCCGCTGTATGGACTGTCACCCCGTGATAAGTGTGCCAGCTCAGTGGTGCAAAGGTTTTCAGATACTCTCCCCTGGGCTATCATTCTCCTCCTCCTCTTCCCCTCTCCCTCGCACACACTGAGCATCGGGCTCACTTCTCAACATAGTCACAATAACCCATCCCGGCCAGTGAGGCTTAAAATTGAACCATGGTTCAGGGGAGCAGTAGGTTCTCCCTGCAAGCACCCTAATGTGTTCAACAACCATGCCAGGTAGCGCTCTCCCTTCTCAGAATCAACTACTTATGGAGACCATCTGTCAATGAAAGTTAGTTTTTATGCAAGTCCTCTAACCTAACATTTGAAGGATAAACAAACTTGTACTTATATGCTTTTCCTTAACAATAGTATCTGCCTAAATGTCTTCTCTAGATGCCTGCTTTGACTATAGGCGACAGGAGTCCAGGGTGGGAGCTTCTCCAGTGACTGAGCATGTACCTCCAATAGGATAGCACATGCAGCTCAGGCTTGCCATGCTGGGCTCTTTAGATGGATCGAATTATTTCATTTGGCACCATGATTGCCTCAAATGATACATATTTTCAGAGAGAGAAACACTGCAAAAGTAAACTCGAACCAATAGGGACATTTATTCTCCAGGCTTAAAATTAATTTCCTGTATTTCTCTGGGTTAAAAAAAAAATCTGTTGGAACTGCAATCTTATGAGAAGAAAAATCAGAAACTATTTCTTTTACACTGAGACCAGTATCAGATGCAATGGAAATGTAAGGATTTCCTTAGCGTTAACCCACCGGAATTCTGCAGCTGAGAACTGAGGTCTGCAGGCTGTTTTAGGTTAAGACCTTGCTCCACTCCATGTTAGGTAATCAGATGTCATTTAGGCAAAATAAATGGGAAGTACTCAGGGAATCAGAAGAGGTGAAAGAGCAGAATCTGGTTTGGATAAAAGTTTAATTCCTCAGTTCCAAGAAGCATAGCCCTTCGAAGACGGTGAGCAAAGTCAGACAGGAGTGGCGGAGTAATGAAGATGGATGCAGCTTGTTATCAGCAAGCCGTTTACTAGGGCTTGACATAACCTTAAACATTGCAGATAGCTCAATGGCACTTGCCACTAAAGCCCTAATTAATGAATAGCAGGCCCTAAATTAACAATGTGCATTTACAGATGAATTCTGGGCACTCATTAAATGATGTTCAAATACTAAGCAGCAACTGTTGGCTTATTCCTGCTGAACTGCTCCATCCACTGGGTGTTTGGGAGGAGTTTCTACTAGGGCTTTCTTGTCTCGGAGGCTTGGAGACCAGCTGCGGAACAGAAAGGGACACATTCTCCGGGGGGACCGGGCGGAGAGACGAGAGCTCAGCTTTGAGTGGTGACACCTGTGCTGCCAGTTAGACGGGATCAGAAACAATCTCATATTTAGCTGGCGCTGCCAATAAAAGTAAAAGGAGAAAAAAATGTTTGAATCCTACCCAACTCTACCAAAGACAGAATAAGACATTTCAGAGAGGGGCCCCACACTGCACTTTCGTGGGCAGGCTGGAATGTTCTCTGCGGGTGAAGGGTTCAGACAATGCACAGATCTGTTTGGTGAAAGCTTCATTAATAAACAATTAAGGGCCTGCAGGGAGGGAGCAGGGCACACACAGGTCCTGACTGCCCCCAGAACGGAAGGGGAGGCCCAGCCCAAAAGCTGAGGCACAATGGCCAGAGCCAACCAAAGACTGCTTTCTGCAGCAAGCAGTAGCCCAGCTAATCATGGAACTCCTGTGCGGGGGTGGGGGTGGGTTCCTCTTGATTTCGAGGAATAAAACAGGGAGCTGTGGACTTGTAAGGTAACAAGGATGTGGCTCCCATGTGGGAAGGTATATATGTGACTATTAAATAATATTACCTTCAAGCTGCACAGAAGTTAAATAAAGACAGAAGCCAAGTGTGAGTAAGAGATTGGAGAGTAAATTAAGTGGAAAAGAAACATTTTTGAAACTTTTGTGCAAGGTGGCAATAAAAGAGGTTCCTGCAAAGCTATGCAGAAGAGTGGAATGGATTTAAGGGGAGAGATGTTCAGGAAACATCTCCCTTTGAGTCACGTGGCTCTGGCTAAAGACCTGGGGCAGGGCCCTTCTGTCGTGAGGGGAAAGTCTCCAAGGTTTATAAGCGGTCACTGTCCGGAAGCGTCCATGCTAAAGAAAGCACGGCTGCCCGGCCACTGAGGGCACAGGGCAGAAGTTGTGTAACAGCCCGGGCAAATTCCCCACATTGCAGTGCCAAGCTCCATGTATGGTCAAAAGCAAAGGCATTCTCTTGTTTCTATGGATCATTCCCACATCAGGCTTTTCAGACTTGGATTTGTGTATGTTCAGGGACAGGGTGTTCCCATGGCCCCTTCGAGGCAGTATAAAAGCAAACCAGTTTGCCAAAGGAGAGAAAAATAACTCTTAGGTTTAAAATGCCAAAGGGAGTTTTGGTGAGGCAGGGGCTGGGGTCTGGGGTGCTATACTCTGCATGTCTGCCACCTAAATATTCCGAAGTAATTAATGGGTGGAATTGAACTAAGTGGGGGGAAAACAGGTGTTTCTCTGTTCCCCAGGGCATTTCTCATTTATTATATATCTAGTCGAAAGTTTCTTTTTTGAGCAGACGTTGTCACATACAGCTAAACAGAAGCTCTGTTTAAAAAGCACCCTAAGCAATCATTTTAAGAGCTGCCCTCATTCCACATTGTGTGACTGAATACAAATCCTTTATTCTTCCCAGTTTGATGATGAGATGGAGATTTAACCTCTGCTTGCCATCATTATCAGTTCACTGAGTTTCTGAGTCTAAACCGCAAAGCTCCTGACAATGTAAGTTCCTGGATGTTTGCCCTTGCCCCACTCCCCGCCCCCACACCCAAAGCAGTCCAACTACAGAGCTTACTGGGAGAGGAGAAGATCAATGGGAAACAGTTTCTCATTACAACATTCCCTTAAATTTCTCAGAACTCCATCCATGGGCTCTCTAGTCCTGGTAGTCATACAATTAGGTGGGGAAAAGTGGAATTCAAAAAATAAAAGAGAATGAACAAAGGGCAGACGCAAATCACAGCATCTTTTTCTGCCTTCATTAAAGCGGCATAGCCCAGCTCATCATAGCATATGTGTGTAGGCTGAATTTCCTTGGGTTTCAAAAGTCTGATGGTTCAATGAAAAATGTATGCCACAATGAAGCAACAAAAGAACTATCCATTTTGGAACCATCACTGGCAAAATTTCAAGATTCCCTAGCCCGTTTTCTGATTCAAAGGTCCCTGGGGTATCTCATATGTGTCCAAAATCACTGCAAGTGTCCTCTGCTTCTGCTTTATAGCAATTTCTCAACTTTGTCCGTCACTCCTGACTCCCAGAATGACTCTCCAGATGTTTTAATTGACATCAATGTTCAAGCCAGATATTTCCACCCTGACAGTCTCCTTTAAAAGTCTGACCTTGGCCTATAGAAGTTTTCCTGGACCTGCATAAAAGGAACCCATTCTTTCTCAGTCTAACATATTACTCAGGAAGTTAAAGGATAGCCATTTATTCATTGGAGGGGCTTACTCCTTGGGGGACAAGTCATCAACCTCTAACCTGACAACTATTCATTCTCTCCTCTGACCAAAGAGAGTTTCACCAGCTATTTATACCAGCCAGATTGTCATGTCAAGGTAAGCCCACATTGGCTGACTATACAGGAGAGGCCCTCACTCTCAGATTCTCAAATAAACATATTCAGGTGAAATAATTTTAGCAAAAGTCTCACTGCTACACACAGGATAATATATAAACGCAGATGTTAGCCTTACCCTGTAGTACTAGTGCTTTTGCAGGACTGCCTCTTGTATTTAGTTCAAACGTAACAGAACTCTATTTCATGCACACACAAACACACACACACGCACACGCACACACAACCAGAATCATGCTCTTTCAAGTAAGGGTCCAGGGGTTCAGATTCACTCCATCTTATAGCTCTGTTGTCCTCAACACATGGTGCCCAAGGTCACCATGCCCTTTTGCATCAAACCGTAAGAAGGGGGAAGATATGTATACACATTTCTTAACCTCTTTGACTAAGCACCAACACACTGAGTACAATCAATTACATAACTTCAGTGCCAAGGCCCTTGTACGGTCAAAAGCTAAGGCATTCTTTGTTTTTCGATGGATCATTCCCACATCAGGCTTTCAAACTTAGATTTGTGTATGTTTAGGAACAGAGTGAAAACCAAGTGCATAATTTCTCCTAGATGTAAGGGGTAGAGAGCTGAAAGTATTGTAAAGCAATAACTTTACACCTTGGAAAAGGAAGCATAAATGCTGAGGAGAGCCAGACATCTCTGCCAGAACATGAGATTAATATATATTTTAACCAAAGAACTATAACAATATATTCTTAATTTCAATTTGCACTTTTTTTGCTTACTTATGTTTCAGGTACATTATCCCTTTTAGTTCTTACCACAAACATAAAATGAGCCAGGTCAGATATTATTACTCTAATTTAAAAGACAGAAAGTAAAGAAACTTAAGACATTTTCTGAAGAGTAAACATGAGCTGAAGAACATGATGTCAGCCCTAGCTGGTGTGGCTCAGTCTGTTGGAGCATTGTCCCATACACTGAAAGGTTATGGATTCAATTTCCAGTCAGGACACATGCCTAGGTTGCAGGTTTGATCCCTGGTCAGGGAATTTACAAGAGGCAACTGATAGATGTTTCCATCCCACATCAATCTTTCTCTCCCTTTCTAATTTTCCCCTCCCCTCTCTCTAAAATGTCCTTAAGGAAGGAAAAAAAGTTATCAGTGGGAATGGCAGAATAAGGTCCTCCAAAAATCGACTCTTACATAAAAGCAAAAAGAACAAAAAGCAAAAATTGTCAAAATCAAAAGTTTAAGAGCTCTGGAAATTAATCAAAGGCTTGCAACAACAAATATCTATTCAATATTCTTCATAAGAAAAGCAAGCCTATTTCCATCTACCTCTCTTCAGTGCTGATGTGAACTTGAAAACCAACAGCCTCACAATTACGGTAAATATCTATCTGCAGCCTAGCAGCCACTAGTGGGTTTCCAGAGAACTGCTATTATTTGACCAGTTCAGTTTACTGGAAACTGTCACTTGAAGACTTGTCTTTATTTGACCTGACTCAGAACTTACTTCATGTGAACAGTCCTTTACTTCAAGGTGTTTACCAAAAACAATCAGTGGCAATTCTATAACTTTGCAGTTTCCCAGGGCAGCAATAATAGTTGGGGCAAACATGATGCTAAACAAAAAATGTAAAAGAAAAAGTTTGAGAATAAAAATGTTTATTGTCAGATATGCTTAAAAATATCCAACATATTTCTGGAAATCTAGAAATCCATGTGGTTGTATGGAGCTGTACACATGCTCAGGTAAAATCTGAGAAGGTTCAGATTCTCATCTGAACTCATCTAAATTCATCTCTGGCTAACCTTGTACAAAAACAAGAAGTTAAGGCTTAAGAATATTGTAAAATCCAACCTAAGTGTTGGAGATGTATCCTAATCCAAACACCCAGCCCTTCAGCCAAGATGGGAGACTTATTGTCTCCAAGAATTTAAGAAAATGTCTTTCAAATCATTAGCTTACCAACAAGTTAACTGAGCAGAGATCTCAATGGTTAAACATGATTTAAAAAAGAAGTAGATTTTAAATAATTAGTTCAAGAAGGTCACTAAACAAAATTAATTATAGGATGAGAGAAAGAGGGAATTCTAGAGCTGCCACTGGTATTATTTTAAATGTCCACTTTTCAAAAAATTATGAGACATTCAAAGAAACAGGAAAATGTGATCTACACATAGTGAAGAAAATCAGTCAAGAAAAATGGCCTCTGAGGAAATCAGGTGTTAGATTTACTGGAAAAAGACTTTAAATCAGCTATTTAAAATCTATTCAAAGAACTACAGGACACCACATCTAAAGAACTAAATAAAAGTAGAATAACACAAGTAGAAGTTCTGGAGTTGAAAAATCACCATAAATGAAATAAAAGATTCACTAGAAGGAATCAACATCCTCAATATCAGTTTTGAACTGGCAGAACAATCAATAAATCTGAAGACAGGTCAATTGATATTACAAAGTTTGAAGAACAAAAAAAGAATGAAGAAAACCAAAAAGTCTCATATACTTGTTGCACATCAAAAATGATACTAATGCATGCACAATGGAAGTCCCAGTAAGTGAGGAGAGAGACAAAAATGGCAAAAAAAATATTTGAAGAAATAGTGGTCAGAAACTCCTCAAATTTCATGAAAAACATTAATCCACACATTCAAAACACTCAATGAACTCCAAGTAAAATAAACTCAAAGATATTCATGTCTACATTTATATTAATCAAAGTACTGAAAGACAAAGAGAAAATCTTGAAAGCATCAAGAAAGAAGTGATTCATCATGTTGAAGCAATCATCATTAAAATTGACATGAGTTAACATCTGCTTTCTTGTCATAAAGCATGGAAGCCAGAAGGCAGTGGGATGACATATTCAAAGTGCTGAAATAAAAGACTTCTTAAGCAAGAATTCTATATCCAGCTAAACTATCCTTCAAAAATAAAGCAGCAATTAAAACATTCCCAGGTGAACAAAAACTAAAAATTTATCACTACCTGACCTGACCTATGAGAAATACTGAAGGGAATCCTCCATGAAAAAATGAAAGGACACTAGACAGTAAATAAAGCCCAGCTGATAACACCACAATTTATAATAGCCAAGTGTTGGAAGCAATGTAAATGCCCACCAGTAAATGAGTGGATCAAAAAACTGTGGTACAGGTAGGGACTTCTAGCCAACATGGAGGCATAGGTAGATATACTTTGCCTCCTCACAAAACCAAAACAATGACAACAACAAATTTAAAAACAAAACAAAAAAAAAAACCTACCAGAACTGCCAGAAAATCTAACTGTACAAAAGTCCAGCAACCAAGGAGTTAAAGGAGAAACATTCATCCAGACTGGTAGGAGGAGTGGAGATAGGCAGCTGGGGTGGAGAAGACTCACAGTAAGGTGGCATCTGGTGGACCAGGCAAGGTATTGGCTGGCGGATCAGGCCGTCCCACATTTATGGGAAGATAAACCAGGAAAAACAACTGGGCAGAGAGACAGGCCACGCAAACCAGGGTACCAGTGCATGGAAATAAATCCTCAAAACCTCTGACTAAAAAAACCTGTAGTGGTTGAGGTGGTAGTAAAAACTCCCAGCCACACAAGAGAAATTGTTGGAGAGACCCACAGGGTCCTAGAATATACACAAGCCCTCCCACCCAGGAGCCAACACCAGAAGGGGCCAATTTGTTTGTGGGTAGCAGGGTGAGTGACTGAAGGCCTGCCAAGAGCCTAGAAAGCAGCATTATTTCCTCTCTGGCCCTTCCTCCACTTACAGAGCCACAACACAGCGAAGTGGGTTGCCCTGCCCTGGAGAATACCTAAGGCTATACCTCTTAATATATAACAGGCACTCCAAGACAAAAAAAATGGCCCAAATAAAAGAACAGATCAAAAATCCAGAAAAAATTACAACTAAATGATGAAGAGATAGCCAACCTATCGGATGTCCCATTCAAAATACTGGTAATCAGGATGCTCACAAAAATGGTTGAGTATGGTCACAAAATACAGAAAAAAGTGAAGGCTATGAAAAGTAAAATACAATCTAGCTGGTATAACTCAGTGGATTGAGAGCAGGCTGTGAAACAAAGGGTTACCAGTTCGATTCCCAGTCAGGGCACATGCCTGGGTTGCAGGCCAGGTGCCCAGAAGGGGGTGCATGAGAGGCAACCACACATTGATATTTCTCTTGCTCTCTTTCTCCTTCTCTTCCCCTCTCCATACAAATAAATAAATAAATTTTTAAAAGAAAAAAAGTGAAATAAAGAAAAATATACAGGGAAGCAACAGTGGGACTCAAATTAACAGGGAAGAAAACTGGGACTCAAATCAACTATTTGGACCAGAAGGAAGAACAAAACATTTAACCAGAACAGAATAAAGAAACAAGAATTCAAAAGAATGAGGAGAGGCTTAGGAACCTCCAGGACAACTTGAAACATCACAACATCCAAATCATAGGAGTGCCAAAGGAGAAGAGGAAGAGCAAGAAATTGAAAACATAATGAAGGAGAAATTCCCTAATTTGGCAAAGGAAACAGATGTCCAGGAAGTCTAGGAAGCTCAGAGAATCCCAAAAAGTTTGGACCCAAGGAAGCACACACCAAGACACATCATAATTACATTACCCAAGATTAAAGATAAGGAGAGAATCTTAAAAGCAGCAAGAGAAAAGGAGACAGTTAACTACAAAGGAGTTTCTATAAGACTATCAGCTGATTTCTCAAAACAAACCTTGCAGGCAAGAAGGGGCTGGAAAGATGTATTCCAAGTCATGAAAGGCAAGGACCTACATCCAAGTTTACTCTATCCAGCAAAGCTATCATTTAGAATGAAAGGGCAGATAAAGTGCTTCCCAGAAAAGGTAAATTTAAAGGAGTTAATTATCATAAAGCTATTATTATATGAAATGTTAAAGGGGCTTATCTAAGAAAAAGAAGATAAAAAAATATGAACAGTAAAATGACAACAAACTCACAACTATCAACAATTGAACCTAAAAAAATATAAACAAAAACAAACTAAGCAAACAACTAGAACAAGGACAGATTCACAGACATACAGACCACATGGATGGTTATCAGCAGAAAGGGGAAGAGGGGAGAATGGAGGAAAAGGTACAGGGAATAAGAAGCATAAATGGTAAGTACAAACAGACAGGGGAGGTTAAGAATAGTATGGGAAATGTAGAAGCCAGAGAATTTATATGTATGACCCATGAACATGAACTAAGGTGGGGGAATGATGGTGAGAGAAGGAGTAAAGGGCAGGGAAGAATAAAAGGAAGAAAAAATGGGACAACTGTAATAGTATAATCAATCAAATATTTTTTAAAAAACTGTGGTACATTTACACAATATAATACTATGCAGCAGAAAGAAAGAAGGAGCTCCTACCCTTTGTGACAGCATGGATGGTACTGGAAAGCATTATACTAAGTGAAATAAGCCAAATGGTGAAAGTCAAGTGCCATATGATCTCACCTATAAGTGGAACCTAATCAACAAAGCAAAAACAAGCTAAATATAATCAGAAACACTGAAATAAAGAACAAACTGACAGTAACCAGAGGGTAGTGGGAGAGGGATAATGGGGGGAAGTGGGGGAAGGTCCATGAAGGAACATGTAAAAATGACCCATGAACAATGCCAAAGGGGATAGGATCAAGGGTGGGAGGTGGGGATGGGTAGGGCAGGTGGCCATGGTAGGTGAAAGTGGAGACAACTGTACTTGAATAAATTTTTTAAAAACTATTAAAAGTATAGAAAAATGTATATTTTTATTAAAAAAAGAAATGGAGAACATGGGTAAAGACAAATATAAGTAAATATAAAGATATTATAAATATATTTTCTATTTCTAATTTTTCATCTAATGTTTAAAATACAATTGCATAAAGGAATAATTATAACTATGTTGATAGACAAATAATATATAATGGTGTCATTTGCACAACAATAATATGACAAAGGAGAGAGGAGTAAATGCATCTGGAAACAAAGTTTTTATATACTGTTGAAATTAGGTTGGTATTAAAACAAAATAAATTGTGACAAATTATTATGTTAATTGTAAAAACCATGGATAATATTAAAAAAAACCAAAATATATAGTAAAAGGGACAAAGGGATTAAGATGCCACACTAAACTTAACACAGAAGTCCTTAGTGAAAAACTCACAGGAACAAAATAGACATGAAATACAGAAAATAATTAGAAAAATGGCAATCCTACCTTATGAGTTAGTAGATTAGATGTAAAAGAATTAAACAAAGATTGGTACAATGAATTAAACAAAAAAACATGATCCAACTACATGCTGTCTACAAGCAACACTTTGGATTGAATGTGGAAATAGTTTGAAAGTAAAAGTATGCAAAAGGATACACTATACAATAGCTACCGAAGAGAGCTTGAGTGGCTCTACTAATATCAGTTAAAATAGAATTTAGGACAAAGGTTACTACAGAAAAAGAAGGACATTTTAGAATGACAGAAATATCAATCCTTCAGGATGTCATAATTATAAATATAAATGCACTTAACAGAAACCAAATTCCATAAAGCAAAAAAATGAACTTCATTTCATTTAATGGCTGAATAATAACATCTAATGTATTGAAACACATTTTGTTTATTATATAACAGATGAATCTTAAAAACAGTAGGCTCAGTGAAAGAAGCCAAACACAAGAAGGTCATACTGCACAATTCGACATATATGAACTGTCCAGGGTAGGCAAAGCCATAGATATGGAAAACAGGTTCATGATTGCAGGATTTAGGAGATGGGCAAATAAATAGTAATTAATAAGGGGTACAGGGTTTCTTTTTGGGGTGATAAAAATATTCTAAAATTAAATAGTGATGATAGGCAAATACCCTTTTGACTATAATAAAAATTACTGGATTATATACTTTACAAGTGTGAATTTTGTCATTCACACCTGTGAATGACACACTACACTACAAGTGTAGTATGTCATTTATATCTCAATTAAAAATTACAATAAATTTTAGCTTTTCCACCTCTCTCCCTCTCAAATACACACATACGTACACCATGGATTAGAATTGAGTGAAGATTTGATTGCAACTTGCCTAACAGTAAAACATTTTATGTTTGTTTAATATAGGGTGGGGCAAAAATAGGTTTGCAGTTGTTTATATGAAAAATCATACAATAATAAATAATAATACAAGAGTAAACTCTATTTTGCATACTTACGACGGTGGACCTACTTTTGCCCCACCCTATATGTGATTCATCTTCACCTAAAATAAATTTTTTAAAAAAACATTAAAATACCTCTTGTCGGGTTGTTTGGACTGTTGTACCATACACCAAAAGCGTATGGTACAACAAACACCAAAAGGTTGCAGGTTGACTCCCAGTCAGGGGACATACTTAGGTTGGGGGTTTGATCTCAGATCAAGACACATACAGGAAACAACCAGCTGATGTTTGTCACATGGATGTTTCTCTCTCTCTCTCTCAAATCAATAAACATACCAAGGTGGGGGAAAGCACTAAAATAGTTCACATATTTTTGCAAATTTTATTAACCATTATCCTAAAATAATTTTGTTTTAACTTTGATATTTGTATGTTTAGTGCTGCATAACAAATATCATAAACTTAGTTACTTGGAACAACACAAATATATAATCCCATGGCATTTATGGGCCAGAAGTCCAAGAATGGTGAGTTGTTTTCTGCTCCATATCTCATTGGGATAAAATCAAAATGGCAGAAAGGGGTGGAGTTTCATTTGGGGTTCTGTATCCACTTTCATTTTAATTTTTGAAAGAATTCAATTCCTTGAGGTTGTGTGACTGAGTTCTTCAGCCCCTAAAGGCTGCTTACATGGCCCTCTCCATGATGTGGAAGTTTGCTTCTTCACAGCTGATAGAAACACATTGGTGTCCCTTCTTCTGATTCTGATTCCTAGACCCTCTTTTAAATGGCTTTTCTAATTAGGTCAGGCTCACCCGAGATAATTCTCCTTTTGATTAACTTAAAGTCAACTGATTAGGGACCTTAATCACATTTTTAAAATTTATTGACCTTTATCATACCACATAATCAAGGGAGTGACTCTTTTGAAATTCATACTCACGGGGAGAGAAATACGCAGTACATGGGTTATTGGGGTTATCACATAATTCTACCTACCATACATTGTTCCGTGTATGCTACTCAACATGAACCTTGTTAAGTTATAAGCATATACAAGCATGATTAGTGTTTGTATACCACTTGGGGAGACTTGATCAAGCTATACATCATCAGAGCCAGACTCAACTTATGCATAAGACTTAACAGTAGCTCCCAACCCTGGCAACCCATCAAAATAACCTGGAAATCCTTCTATTTCAACTTCTAGAAATTCAAGTTCAATATAGAAGATATAGCCAACCTCTTTCACCACACTACCACATGCACACACACACACACACACACCTGTTTTTGAAAAAATCAGATGAACAGCAAGATTGAGCTTCCTTAAGACTGCAAGCCACAATTAATTGAGAATAAAAGCAGGATTATGAGTAAACTTTATGTTGACTTGCTACATTAAATTTGTATACATATATAAGTAGCTTATTTAATTTAAGCTCGAATTCCCCCTCACTTTTTATTCATAGGGGGAAAAGTATACCATAGAAAAGGAAACCTGTGGTTTAAAAAATCAGACATACTTGAATCCAAAACTCCACTCCACTTGTAACTTGTTCAATCTCCATAAATACTTATAATCTCAGTCTCCTTTCCCCATCCAAAGAGTGAAAACATCCTTGCCAATCCCATTCACCTCTCCGGAGAATGATGAAGATGAAAAGGACTGGCAAACTCTTCTAAACATATGTTGCTAGAGGAAAATTTGAGCCTTAGTTCTTCAGTTCCCTTGACTTCTGGACGGCAGCAATTCCTTGGCTCTGCCCTGTGGATATCCTGGGAGAACTCGTCCTCCTATCCCATATTTTGGGAAAGGGAGGAAGAGTTTCCTGAAAGAGGGCTGCTAGGAAGCCTGCCCCCTTTCCTGTGGGCTGCCTTCCATTCTCTTTGTGAGATCCACTAGACCAGAAATAACCATACATCTGTGCACAGTTCCAGTTGTCTGTAGATGGAGGGGAAATTTTTAATATTACAACCCTCCCTCACACAGAATTACACATAAATTGAGCATGTGTGACCAATTACAGCACAAAGTACTGCTTCTGCACGCACCTCACCATACTTCCTCTGCACCCACCTGGTCAGCCATGATCTGTAACCGCTCACCACCAGCTCACTGTCACTGGCTTACCCAGCCCCTTGTACTCAATACTGCACTCCTCTCACCGGTGGGAGAGGCTAGGAAAGGCAGGACGTGGCCTGGCATGAATGGAAAGAGAAGTAAAGGATTCTGCACAAAAACAGGACTGTTAACAATTGAGTGTTTATCTTCTCTAACTTGCAAATAATATCTGTTTTATCTCACTTAAAAATTTATTCAGAGCATGAAGATAATATATGTCATGTGTAGTTTGTAATCTATTAGGCACTATCTAATCATGTGGTTTAATGGCAGGATCTCAAACTGGGTCAAAAAAATTAGGAGGCAGTAATTTTTATTTCCTGAAACCTTTTTCTGTGCACCATATTGTCCTGTTATCATTAATTGTGCGTGTGTAAATCATCTTTTTGGACTATGAGCTTTTTCAGAGAAGGGATTGTCTTCTTTGTTCAAAATTTTGGCTTTTACCAGAATAAGAGCAATGATCTGAAAGACAGGAGGGTAGGAAAGCTTGACTCTGGTTTATAGCTATATCTCCAGCACTTTTGTCCAGGGCCTGGTACAGATATTTGTTGAATAAATGAATAAAAAATGTTTGCTGGTATGAGTTAAAATTAGGCAAAATTTTATTTGGTCAGTGAAATGGTACTTGTTTTTATCTTTAGGAGAGAAGCAAGGTTGGCTGAAGGTAAGGTTCACAGTCTTTGAGATGCCCTCTCTGGATGCCCTTTTCTTACACCCTTCCTTGCCCTCTCTGTCTCTCTACTTTGCTCCAATTCTTTGCACCTCAGCACATCTCACATTATCTTATGACTGCTCAAAACCTTTGTCTTAGAGTCTGGTCCCGGCCTCCTTATTTAAGCTCCCAAATTGCCTTCATTTTTCAGCCCTTTCCATTTACCACCTCCCCATTTCACTTCTTGTCCTGAAAGGTCATAGCAAAGTTGAGAAACCACACCCATACATTGTATGAAGCATATAGCCCTTCCTGTATTTTCGTGTCCTGTTTCTTGAGTGTCTTCTCTGCCAGGACCCCCACTTCTTTCCCCCAAACCTCTATAGTCCACTCATTACCACTACTTCTGCTTTATCATTGACTACTTACCACCTGCCTTATTGGATGGGATATTATTTGAGACACTGTTCCCCAAAGAAGCAGAACCAACATGATGAACACACAGAAAAACATTAATTATAAGGAATTGGCTAGCTGAGATGTCCCAAGATCTACAGTCAGAGAGCAGGGGACCCAGGAGAGCCAATAGTGTAGTTCCAGTCCAGTCCAAGTCTGAAGGCTTGAAAACCAGAAGAATTAATGATACAGTTGCAGCTGGAAGATTGGAAGGCTTGAGACCCAGGAATAGCTGGTGTTGCGCTTCAAGTCTGAGGGCAGGCAACAGCTGGCACCCGGTTTTGAAGGTGGTCAGGCAGGGTGCATTCTCTCTTACTCAGGGTATAACCAACATTTTTGTTCTTTTCAGTTCTTTGATTGATTAAGTAAGGCCCACTCATATCAGGGAGAGCAGTCTGCCTAACTCAGTCTCATGATTCAAATGTTAATCTCATCTAGAACACTTCCATAGATACACAGAATAATGTTTGACCCAATATCAGGGTACTCTGTGACCCAGTCAAGTTGACATGTAAAACTAATCATCGCAGGTAAAAACTTGTCACCTTAACCACCTGCTAAATTTTAATTATTTTACCTTATTGTTTCTCTGATGCATCTACTTTTTTTTTCTTACAGGGGTGTCAAATTTGTTTTCACCAGGGGCCACATTAGCCTCACAGTTGCCTTCGGAGGCCTGAAACAAATTTAGGACTGTATAAATGTGACTATTCCTTAACTGTTAAGGAGTTGAAATTCTATTCAACCCTTTGAAGGCGACTGAGGCTGATGTAGACCCCTGTGAAAATGAGTTTTACATCCCTGTTCTAGAACTTAAGGTGGCATCCCAAAGCAAGAGCTGTGAAATGAAAGAGGTTCACTGCCCTCTCCAGCCTCTGCCTTTTCTTACTTCCCAAGCCTGAGGCACCAGAACTGGCTTCCCACAGGACAGCACCTCCCTAATGGGCCCTGATGCCTACAGGGATGGATTTGTGGGAACCACTTTTCTTTTCCTTCCCTGCTTATTCTTCAACCTACGAATGTTGACTTTGTGCCTAAAACACATTCACCCTTTTTATTTATGTAACTTACCATGGATGCCTAATGGCTAGGCAGCCCAATCACCAATATTCATGTAGTTATGTAGTTAAATGTGTCAAGTAAACATTATTAGAAGTTTTATTTGGTGCTAAACACTGTGGTCAGGTTAAAAGGACATGGGATGACTAATCAGAAGACTTGAGTTTGAATACTGGCACCATGACTTGCTAGAAATATGAAAATAAACAAAACAGCACATTCATTGAGTCCCCATTTTCTGATCTTTTTCCTTATCTGCCTTGCAGCATTGTTGTGAACATAAATGAAATGAGGGCTGCTCTTGGTAATGCAAGTGCTTTGTAAATAAGTTGCTATTCCAAATATTGTGTATTATTACATCATTTTCAGTCTTCACAACTTGTTTATATAAGCCTCCATTCATTACTTAAAAAAAAAAAACTTAAAAAAAGCCTCGGAAGGACAGGACCCTCAAGCAAACTTTAGCACCAGGAATCAGATAGAAAAAGAAGGGAAGAAATATACCCAGACTTCAGGAAAGGCAAAACACAAAGAGCAGAAATGGCTGTGCAGTTGCTGCAACTAACAGAAGGGCACTGTCCTGGGAGGAGGTATTTCGTTCACCATCGCAGGACAAAGACACTATATTTTACAAAAAACCTTCATTTATCATAAAAATGATATTGGGGATCATGCATACCAGCTGTGAGGCTCTCCAAGGGTGAAAGAGACAGGAAAAATTGTGTCCAAGTGTGGAGGGGAAGAGGGTCACAACTCAGGGCAGCCGTGTAGCCCATGGGGCAGCAACAGCAAAGCAGTACCAACTCGAATGCCAGCAAAGCAAAGGTGGGGTCATGGCAGGAGGCATCCACATGGAGAATGCATATCTCTGCTTGCTCATGGATGTTCTTTTGTACTCAAGAAGCTTGGGTGAATTATGAAAGACATTTATCACACATTAAAACATTCCAACATTGGAAAAAATTTACCATCATTTATCAGCAGCTTGCAGCTACCATGCATTTTTTATTATGTGATATGGAAACACATGCACAATGAGTGGGTGGGTTTCTGATCCAACACCAAATCCGCACTATTCTACTAGTAATTGAATTCAGCCAAATGCAGGACAGGGCACTCTGGGTCATCAGACATCTTAAAGTTAGAAACAAAAATCATTCCAAATGGTGGTTAAACACAATGCCAGCTGAAACCCCCGTATCAGATAATCTAACCTTTGGTATCACATATGGTGAGGGCAATAGGCTTGAACAAGACCTGGTTGAATGACGCTTATGTTCAACTATAAGCAGGATAGACTTCATCTTATACCTCTTCTCTTAATCTAAACTCACTGAGACTTTTTCACTCTTAATTGCATCTGCTTCTCCATGGCCTGATCAGTCCTTAATTGTACCTAATGGATCACAATTTGTACCCTGGAATTGGCAAATCACAACCTAATTTAGGAATGCAACAGCACTCTACATATCACTGTCTCCTTTGATCCTCTGACAGTCTTGGGGAGGTTTCAGGGGTGTCAGAAGAAATCCTTTCACTCTCCTCTTTTGTTGAAAAAACTAAGTCCAACAAAATGGCTACCCCAAGGTCTAACCACTGCTAAGCATCATAGCTGACAGGAGAGCCCAAGTTTCATGACTCCCTAGTCCAGTGCTCCTTAAATATGTAAAAGAGCCTCTTAAAGCTTAAGGCTGTGAGACCCTCACAATGTGCTCCTCTGGGGCATCTCGTAATTTCCTCTTCAGGAGCTCCTTAAGAATCGCATAAGGGCATATCCAGCTGGAACCATTTACACAAACTGTACAGCCTAGAGGCAGGGGATAGACTTAATGACCCTAGGCTAATCAATTCCTGCTTCCTAACACAAGGAGTGATTGCAAAGTAATGATCCAGCAGACCAAGACAAACATCACAGTTATGCATTAAATGAAGTTTCTGATTCTTCATTCCATGATAAATGTATGGTTAATCCTGATTCCCGATCCATCATAAATTGCTCTTCTCTTCAGGGTCACTAAGTGACATTGGACTGTGAGTCGTAGAGGAAGTTGAGCGGGAGAACTTGAGCTGGAGTGGGTGCAGTATTGTAGGTATTGCAAGTGTTCGCATTAATCTGTTGCCATCTGTCTTTATTTTGCTGACCCACTCAATCGGACACCGTAAATGTTAACAGCATAAAAATGCTTTTCTTCAACAACAGGCACACATACCTTCTTGCTTCACCTTGTGAATCTCAGACACCCCTTGGTTATCTCAGGCAGTGCCACAATGATCCCTCATTTCCTGAAGTGGCTCTGCACAGTGATGCCATATAAAGACATTTTTTCTAAATCCATGACCAGTTTTTAGATTCCATTTCAGGGGTCCAATGGCCCTATACTTGGCAGCAGATTTTACCCCCTCTTACACAGTAAGATCCAAAATGCAGCCTTTAGCTCATCCTCTGAGAATGTGGACTCATACTGGAATGGAGAAGGTTAAGCCAACTGCTTTTTATTCTTTCAAGCAGATCATGATGGAGGCAGCCACACTCCTACCCTTGTGCCCCACCATCCTACACATCAAAAATGGGAACAGCCCCTATGTTCTTGCTACTGTCCATTATATGGAAAAGCTATTCATGAGATGACCTAAGTGAAAAGTTCCAGGCAAGAGCCTTGACTTACAATTTTTAAGGAATCTGCCATGACTGGGCCAGTGAGGGCTGTCTTTGAAGTCTTTATCATCCTGAGTTTACTTTGGCAACCTTTCAAAGAATCGAGTAATCTTAGAAGTCCATTTTGCTGAGAACTTTTATCTGCATTGCAGTGAATGCTGTGGTGCTCTGCCCAGATCCACCCTCCAAGACTGAGACACTCAATCCTTCAGCATCCAGCAGTGTTGACCCCTTACAGCTCTCAGCTGAGGCCCTTTCTAGTATTTGCCCTAGAAAGCCATGGCCACAGACCATCCCCTACAGCCACTCACATGCCATAACTGATCACAGCAAGTGTACAAGAATCAAATGCTCTAGCCCCATCCAGGACAACTCTGCAAGGCTAAGCCAGCTTTAGAGATCCTCAAAGGGCCCTGTGGTAAGGGTGACAAACACCTGAGCCTTTTGTTGGAACTGCACCAGTTTGACTTCTCCCTGGCCCCAATCCTATGATTTCCTCCCCACCCCCACCCCCACCCCCAAGTCAAGGCACTCTCTGAGTCTGCTTCCTGAGGAACCTGACGTACAACAGGGACATTTTAAAGATAATGGATTTATGAACTGAAATCAAATGCACAGAAGTTTGTTGTCTTGTTTTCACTCTTCCTTTCAATATGACTGATAATTTTGAGCTTTGGGCTAGAGGGAGACTTCATTCTAGACAATGATTGCATAAGTGACAAGGGAACATTGATGAGCCAGGTGAAAAATACGTTACTCTCTCAAACACAACTAATTTTACAGTATTAAGCACTATATCATTCTGAGTCAACTGCCAACTTTGTACCAGTTCAAATGTTCCCTGTGTGGAAATAGGTAAACAGAGAGCTAATACTTCTTCACTACTCATATTCATTCATGAGTTTTCTGAATTCCCTGCCTCTTCTGAAGGTCAACCATTGAGGTTTCATGCTCCCACCCTTCTCTTCATAAATTTGGGAACAAAATTGTGACTGGTGAGGTAAAAAATTTTATGATTTCTTTCTTCTATTTTTGGAAATAGAACCAGAAGAGAGAATAAGCACATCACATTTGAGAAACCCAAGACGTGTCTCTTTGCTGAGTTGTATCGCTTCCCCCAGTCTTCTTGCAAATGGTGTCCATATTCTCTTCCCTTTTGTGTAGTTGAACATTTCTTCATGGAAATGTTGACCATTTATATATCTTCTTTGGAAAAATGTGTATTCAGGTCCTCTGTCCATTTTAAAATTGGATTATTTGCGATTTTTGCTATTGAGTTGTATGGGTTCTTTACGTATTTTGGATATCAATCTCTTTATCAGATATATGGTTTATAAACATTTTCTCCCGTTCCACTGGTTGCCCTTTCATTTTCTTGATTGTTTCCTTTGTTGCATAGTTTGATATAGTCCCACAAACTTCACCAATAACCAAGAAAATACAAGTCAAAACCACACTGAGATATTGCCTCACACCTGTTATAATGGCTGTTACCAAAAAGACAAGAGGTAAATATTGGTAACTATGTGGAGAAAAGGTGACTCTTGTATACCGTTGGTGTGAATATAAATCGGTATAACCGTTATGGAAAATAGTATGGGAGTTCCACAAAACAATTTTTTAAATAGAACTACCATATGATCCAACAATCTCACTTCTGGGTATGCGTGTGAAGGAAATGAAATCCCTGTCTTGAAGAGACATCTGCATTCCCATGTTTATTGCAGCATGATTCACAATAGCCAAGGTATGAACACAGGGACTAAAATGACAGTTGCCGGGTGTTGGGGAGTAGGGGAAATTGGGAGTTGTTGGTCAAAAGGTAAAAACTTCCAGTCATAAGATGAATAAGTTCTGGAGTTCTAAGTACAGCATGGTGACTATAGTTAACTCTACTATGTTATATACTTGAAAGTTGCTCAGAGAAACCTTACATGTTCTCATTACAAAAAAAAAGGTAATTATGTGAGATGGTGGGGCATTAGCTACATAACTGTGGTAATCATTTTGCAATATATGTGTACCAAACCATCACACTTTACACTTTATTTTTAAGTATATTATATTGATTATGCTGCTAACAGTTGTACCATTCTTTTTTCTCCCCTTTACTACCCTACACCTGGTATCCTTATTCCTTCCAGCATTCTCCCCTCTTAGTTCGTGAGCATGGGTTGTACATATAAGTTTTTTGTCTTCTCCATTTCTGATAGTATTCTTAACCTCCCCCTGTCGATTTTTTACCTGCCAGTTATGATTCTTATTCCCTGTAACTTTTTCCCCCATTCTCCCCTTTCTGCTTCCTGCTGATAACCCTCCATGTGATCTCCATTTCTGTGAATCTGTTCCTGTACTAGTTGTATGCTTAGTTTTTATTTTTTGCGTTTTTAGTTTCAGTTGTTGGTAGTTGTGAGTTTGTTGTCATTTTACTGTTCATAGTTTTGATCTTCCTTTTCTTAGACAAGTCCCTTTAACATTTCATATAATAAGGGCTCAGTGATGATTAACTCCTTTAAATTTACCTTATCTGGGAAGCACTTTATCTGCCCTTTCATTCTAAATGAAAGCTTTGCTGGATAAAGTAATCTTGGATGTAGGTCCTTTCTTTTCATTACTTGGAATAATTCTTTCCTGCTCCTTCTTGACTGTAAGATTTCTTTTGAGAAATCTGCTGATAGTCCTATGGAACTTCTTTGTAGGTAACTCTCTTCTTTTGCTGCTTTTAACAGTCTCTCCTTATCTTTAATCTCAGGTAATATAATTATGATGTGTCTTGGTGTGTGCTTCCTTGGGTCCAACTTCTTTGGGAACTTTCGGGCTTCCTGGACTTGCATGTGTATTTCCTTCACCAGATTGGGAATGTTTTCTTTTATTATTTTTTTCAATTAAGTTTTCAACTTCTTGCTCTTTCTCTTCTCCTTCTGGCACCCATAGGATTCGGACGTTGGAATGTTTAAAGTTATCCTGGAGGTTCCTAAGCCTCTCCTTCAATTTTTTTGAATTCTTGTTTCCCCATTCTGTTCCCATCAAATGTTTATTTTTTCCTTTCGTTCCAAATCATTGATTTGAGTCCCAGTTTCCTTCCCTTCACTGTTGCTTCCCTGTATATTTTCCTTTATTTCACTTTGTACAGCCGTCACTTCTTCCTTTCTTTTGTGGCTGTAGTCAGTCATTTCTTTGAGCATTCTGATTACCAGTGTCCTGAACCCTGCATCTGATACGTTGTTTGTCTCCTCACTGCTTAGTTCTTTTTCTGGAGTTTTGACCTGTTCTTTCATTTGGGCCATATTTCTTTATGTCAGCACAGCTGTTACATTGTAAGGGGTAGAGCCTTAGGTATTCCACAAGGAAAGGCAACCCACTTTGTTACATTGTGGCACTGTATGTGGGGAAGGGGTCACAGAGGGAAAAACTCCACCTCTTCAGCTCTTGCCCTTCTTTCAGTCCCTTCCCCTCCTTCCCACAAGTGCACTGTGCCCTTTCAGGTGCCATTCTGGTGCTGATTCTCAGCTGGGTGGACTTATGTACATTCTAGGATCCCATGGACCTGTCCAACAGACTCATCTATGAGACTGGGAGTTCCTCCTGCCACAGCAACCCCCACAGATTTTACAGCCAGATGGTTTGAGGTTTCTATTTCCCCATACTGTAACTCTGGGCTGTGTGGTATGTCTCACTCCCCAGTTGTTTCTCCCAGCTTCTCTGCATACAAATGTGAGACCTCCAGGCCCACCAGCAGCCACCTTGCCACGCATCCTCTCCACCCCTCCTTCCTGTCTCCGCCCCTCCTGCCCAGTCTGGATGAATGTTTCTTCTTTAACCCCTTGGTTGTCCACTTCCATACAGTTCAAGTTTCTGGCAGTTCTGGTTGGGTTTTTTTTCTTTTTAAATTGGTTGTTATTCTTCTATTAGTTGTGCAAAGAAGAAAAGCATATCTACCTATTCCTCCATCTTGGCCAGAAGCCACATTGTACACTTTAAATTTACACAGTATTACATGTCACTTGTATCTCAATAAAGCTGGAAAAAGTAAGAAAAAGGGGACTGAGGTGTGGGTAATCTTATGTTCTCTATTTTTCAAAGGCTTTTATTGAAGCATTTCTCTCAGTAAAACTGCTTTTGCAATTATATAGCTACAAAGCATGTGAAATAACTTTTGACACTCTAAACATAAAACTTTCTCTAAGATTAGGGGTTTATAGAAAGCGACTTCCTTGAAATGCTTCCTACTAGACTACTAACTACTGTGGCAACAACATGTAAAGTATATTCCCAAAGTTAAATGGGCAATGCCTCAACTGAGAAAGGATTAAATAAAGAGAACCAGATTCCAGCCAGTTAGGGCCTAAACACCAATGAGAATTCCTCTAAATGATGTAATGCTTGAATCCTGATATCCTTTCAAAAAGAGCTTGTGGTTGAAGTTTCTATAAACCAGACTGAACTGGAATTTCCTCCCATTCCAAGAGTCTCCTTCTCTTACTCCTACACAGTTTTCTTAGGTAGGTTTGTTGAAATGTAGTAATGTTCTTTCCTAATGTTTGACCAAAAGCACTTTTTGTAACTGATTTGCACTTGGATTCTTTAAGTGGTACTAGCCCACTGCTCTTCACAGGCCCCTTCTAACCTTACTTGGTAATGAGAAGGAATTAAGTGCTTAAAAGAAAATTCAGAAAGACACCGTCTCTTCTCAGTCATCTTACTGACTAAATGCTGGCTCTTTCCACTTATGTTCTTCCCACAGATCTCCGGGTTTGGGAGGCTTGTGACAAATGAAGACAGAGACCCACACTTGCAGCTACATAGCCAGACAGAAAATTGTTGTGGTCTGTGAGGCAGCTATTGTTGCCTTATCCTCTTTTCCACTAGCATGTTGTTGACAACCAAATCAGTGGGACAGTTCCAGGTGACAAGAAGTCTGGTGAACTCAGGAAACCTGCCCAAGGAAACTCTGAAATTATTCACTCTCTAAAAGCCTTCAGAGCAGATCTAGAGACATATTGTACACACAAAGAGACAAGGGTAATGTGCTCTGGATTTTGTTTTAAGGCACCCTTTTAACTTAAATCCTGGAACTATCAAGAGAGTTCAGTTCATGAAATGGCATGAGAGTTGGTGAGGATTCTTAGGGCATGGCAAAAATTGGCATATCTCCCAACTTGGCTGAGGAACAATGTCCTTTATACAAATATTTTTAGACTTAAAGAAATCTTTTCCTTGAAGAATTAATTCATCACTTACCACCCATTAAATTAAACCTTAAAATCTTGGTGAACCAATTACCTCTTCTACCTTACCCCATTTAAAATATACTTAAAAGTAGCCATTCACTTTCAAAGGTAAATGTACGTCAAACACTACAGTACTAATGAGCTAATATATGTGAACTTTCTTCGAAAACAGAAGACTATACAAATAGAAGGCATCAGTATTTTTAAGACTGACAGCCCTTGTCATCATCATCACCCGTAGTATAGCCTCCGAGAGACCAGCAACATTTCTTTTGCCCCCTGTTGTGTCCATGTCCCTTAGCACAGGCCTAGAAAACTAAAAACACTGGATAAAGATTTGGTATATTAAATTCAAACTTGAATCCTCAAACATATATTAAGCACCTACCATATAAGGTACCATGCTAACAGTTGATGGCAAAAGTATATACAGAGACTAGTTTCCACCTTCTTGAGGAGAGAACTCAGTCTAATCAATCTCCAAGGGCTCTGTCACTCCAGATTACAAGGGCAATGATTGTAATAGCAAATACCTTGTGAAGCAGGCAGGAAACATTATTAAGTGGAAATAGACTACTGATTTTAAGACAATGGAGTGCTACGGGGATAGTGGAAACCAGAGAGTTGCAATGATTACTTTAAACTGTAGTTATTCAGCTTCAAATATTTTGTAATCATTGTACTAACAAGAATAGCTTTGTCAAATTTCTAGCAAATTATTCATCCTTGAGAAGGAACGAAGTTCTCATACATGTCAGGGCATGGATGAACCTTAAAAACATTATGCTACCCGTAAGAAGCGCAAAAGAGAATAAGACACAAAAGAACACATATTGTATGGTTGCAGTTATATAAAATATTGAGACTAGGCAAATTCATAAACATAGAATGTTGATCAGAGGTTTTAAGAGCCTGGGGAGGTGAGGGAATTGGGGAGTTAGTCGTTGCTTAATTGTTTCTGCATGTGGTGTTAAAAAGTTTGGGAAATAAATAGTGGTGATGGTTATACAACATTGTGAATGTAAATTAATACCACTGAATTGTACACTTAAAAATGATTATATATATATATATATATCCACAATAACATTGTTTTTAATTCAAGCATATTCTATACAATTTGGCTGGCCAATTGAGATCGCTGAATCTTGGCACAGATTCACTAATTGTTTTGTTCACTAACTGTTTACCAAATAAATAAAGGCAGGGTTTCCCCTCCCCCCATGTTATTCCAGAGTTTAGTGGAATAGCACAACATTTCAATTCAGATAGCTATTAGTCTTGCTATTTACTAATTATGTAACAACCTTGGGTAAGTTGAACTCTCTCCAGGGGTGTCAAACTCATTTTCACTGGGGGCCATATCAGCCTCATGATTGCCTTCAAAGGGCCGAATGTCATATACAAATGTAACTACTCCTTAACTAGAGGCAAGGAGCTCAGCACTGCTGCCGCCAGGTAGAAATAAGGTGAAGGGCCAGATTCGTCCCGCCAACCTTGTGTTTGCCACCTGTGTTCTATACCCTCAACTTCTCATTGGTAATATTGGGGTAATAGTGGGATGACATAAGCCTACCTCCTAGGATTATAGTGAAGATTGTAAGAGATAATGCTTGTAAAACTCTTTTCAGAGTGGCTGGCTCAGTTGTATTATTAGCTGTTATTAATATTAAATAGACTAATAAGAATTAGCTATTATTGCTATTAGGAAAACTAGAAAAATTATTTACATTTTTGGTCCTAACCTAATGATTTCTTTATTTATCTGAAAATTACTGTTTTCTTGGGGACTACAGATACAATGTGAAGTTCCTAACGATGTTTTAAATATGTAACTTTAATCTAATGACTTTACTGACCTGCTAAAAATCCTTTAATGACTCCCTGTGGTTTTAATGAGCCCCAAACCCTATACCACCGGACTATCTTCTCTTCAGCCTGGTAGAGGACACTGTGGCCTCCTCATCCCCATTCTCTGCTTCCCAGCAGCCCTGATCTCTGTTGTATAATCTCTTTGCTTCCAGGGAAGTTGACTCTTCCCTTGGCTCCACAGGCAGACAGCCTGGCCCACCCCACATTAGGCAGACCACTTCTGTCTTCTCAACACTGTGCGTGGTTCAGGGCAAGGCATGTGACTGCCATGCTCCAATCAGGATAAATCTCAGGCTGTAACAAGTTCCGTGTAGAAAGCAGTTGTGAGGCCTGGAGCTGGAGCAAGCACTTCACTACCTTAGGGGTCGCAACTCAATATGTGAAGGAGATTAGAACCAAGGACACTAGAGAGGAATAAAGAGCTCTGATGAAGTTATGACTGATGCCATCCTACCTCTGGATTTTCCTTTTTACTGAGCCTATAAATGTCCTTTATTATTGCAACCAAAAAATCTTAAATGGTTAAAAAAAAGGAAGTCTCATTTTGCTGCACTGCTCCCTTCTTTCTCAACCCCATTCCAGCCACACTGATCTGATTTCTGATTCAGAACACTACGGATCTTCCTCTGATTGAACTGCTCTCACCAATGCACGCTTTCTGCCTGAACTGGTTGTTCAACACCCGTCTTGCTGTCATTTCCCTATTCTGCTTGTCCTGGTTCATTCTCATTCATCCTTAGCAGTTCAGCTCAAACATCATTTCTCCAAGAAAGCTCTCAATCTAGATCAAGTTCTCTTATTAGGTGTACCCATACCATTTATACTTTGTAAGACTTGCCACTATGATAATTAAATAATTATCTAGTTGTCTAATTAGTTGACTGATGTATATCTCCCACGGTTGTCTATTTTATTCACTTCTGCTATATCTGCAGGGCCTAATGCAGAGCCTTGTCCACCAAAACAATAGTAAATGCACATTAGTTGAACAAATGACTAGCTTTTAGTTGCCAAGGCTAATTGTTAAGGTGTTGATGTAGACCCGCTGGTAAAAATAAAAACACTTTATAAACAAATCAATAGTTGAGAAAAGAGGGATTAAGACAGGAACTACGTGCCGATCTCTGGCTGTGGATGAATAACCAATTCAATAAATATTGGTTGGGCACCCACTCTACACAAAACAGGGACTGGGGAGAGGGGACATCAGCCCTGCCCACCAGGAACTCTGCTGGAATTTAATTAGTTGGGCATTGAGAATACCACAGCTGTGAAATATTCCAAGTCACATCTATTACTCATTGCTTTAGTGCTTAGTTCAAGCAGGGTCAACCCTACATTGAGCCTTTTAAAAAAGTCTGTCTCTGCCAGTGTTCTAAATAACAGGAAAGGCATAGCTCTCAAATCCTCCTTTCTTGCAATTTTCTTTGAATCTGTCTCTAACCTCCAAAGCTTGGAAACAAGGAGAAGAGCATTGTTTGCCTCCAAGCCTATCTTTTCCAGGTGTATGAAAGCATTTCGTAAACTCCAACTCATGGTCCATATTCAAGTTCTATTACAGAATCATGCAGCAGAGTCAGTGAGAAACTGGAAATGAGACAGAATTTTGGTGGGAAGTCAGGATGAGCCAGAAGCCAGAATCAACTTTAGTTCCAAACCACACAGAACAGTGATGGCTTTGGTGTCTCAGTAGAGACAGGCATTGATCCATTCAAACCTTGGGCTTGCCACCTACAAGATCTGTAACCTTGTGCGTGTTACATATGCTTTGGGAGCCTCAGTTTTCTCATCTATAGATCAGGGGTAAATGCATCCCACCTCATAGAATGAAATGAGATAAAATACAAGAAACACTTTGCCCAAGGTCTGGTGTATAGCGAGCACTCCATGCACCTTAGCTTTTATTATTTTTTAATCCACTGGGAGAAAGGTAACAGATAAGAGGTGAGGACTTCTCCCCACCTTTTGTTTTGCACTCAGGCTGCTTTATTCAGTGATGATCTGTATTGACTCCATAAGCAGATGTTTCCTTGGAGATCTAGCTGTATTTCCCCCTGGGCCCATTTTACCCTGAAACAGCAACCCAGAAGGCGAGACAGTTCAATGCCACTGCTGCACATCGTGATAATAGCACTGTTGACATGTCAGCTCTCCACGTCAAAATATTATGACAATCATAATAAGTAAAATAAATTTAAAACATTTATTGATTTTAAGTGTTATCATTTTCCTCTACTATCAGTGACATATGATGTCAAATGTGACATATTTAAAGCATATTTTAAGCAAGATAATTAATGAATTGGATTTAGGAGTTGAGTATTTAACATATTTTATAATGCAGTTTGATGAAAAAGTCCCCATGTAGAGAGACATATCAATAGAAGCTCCAGGCCATCAGCTAATATACAAACCCAATGGCAACCTTCCCACCAAGGCTCCCACACACACGAGGTGAGAGAGGAAATCAAACTCTGCTGCTGCCATTGCTCACACACTTCGGGTTGACGTCACTAACCCAGCATATACAGAAACCTTTGGAGAATTGTGCTTATGGTCATTTGTGCTTCATTGTATCCCAACCCCAACACTGTGACCTACACTCTATTATTACCTGGTGGTTTCTTGGGTGAGGATGAACCCTGGCTGGGGCAAAAATATTCTCAGACCATCCTCCCCCTGGGCCCCATCAAGGATGACATCACAGAATCATGAGTAAAGGCGTTGTGAGTGACAAAGTCCACACAATATAGAAAATAAAAGGACTAATGCCATTCTTCATGGGGAGTGGCCAGCAGTACAAAACTGTGGCAAAAAGGAGGAGGGAAAAGGGGAACAAAAGCGTCAATGACAATTAGAGATTTCCTATGCTAAATGAGTTATAGAGGCAATTACCCTAAAAATCTTGAAGTAGCCATTTGCTCAGCAACCCAGCCTGACCTGACACCCAGGCTGAGGTTGCCATAAACTGGGAATTTATGGTGTTGGAATGCCAGTTTAGCATAAACCACCTTAGGGAACAGGTTTAAACCACTTGCATTTTTAAAAATTGTGAAACAACAACAACAAAATGAGTTTATGCAAACACAGGAGCAACTGCAGAATGAGGGCCTCTAAGTCTTTATCTCCAAAGATGCAACATTCCTTCTTGCCTATTTGTTTTCTCTCACTGGATGAAGATTCACAGCATTAATACATAATAACTGTATCTCACTCCATTACAGGTACTTCAAGGCTGCTCGGCATAAGCGATATGCATGGCTTCGTGTCTTCATCTTTAAAACTACCAAATATCCTGGTCGCAGACATCTGTTAGGTTTAATGCATCCCCTGCCATAAAAGTGTTGCTTAAGACTAATGAACAAATGAATGTTTGTTTAAACCTCTTTGTGAAAATCAAACAAGCTTTCAACAGCTATTCACATATTTATTGTTAGATGTGAATCATCACTTAGGTGCTTTGCCCTGAACTATTACCAGCTAATGCTTGTAGTTTCATGGCACTAATTCACTGGCTGTGGTTTTTGTTTGGATTTTTCCCCCTCTTGCTGCTTTCTGTCAGTGCCGTCTCCAGAAGGGCTCTGGATGGAAAGTGCCAGAGTGTCACTGGCAGACCTGACAACAGTTGTGAACTCTCAAAGCCCCGGCGCTGTCTTCGGGAGGGTCACGGCCTCCAGGGACTGCCCAGTGAGAGCTGAATTGCATCCAGCACCTGCCTGCCTCGGACTGCACACTGGGACCCTCCTGAGCAAATAAGCACAAGCAGGGCGCAGGGCCTGCCTCTACCCCCACCCTTTCTCACAAAGTAGTTGTTTTTTCAGACTCAGCAGCACCTGAAAAGCTCCCACAAGATTTACCCATTGTATTAAATAACAGGTTTTAGACGCTGGGAACTGTTATTCTAGTGTTGCTGGGTGTCATTAAGGTTGCACGTCTATGCTTGTTTAATTTTTCTTCTGCCATTAAGCAAACTAAATGCTCGGAGATTTTTTTCTGTCTCAGTAGGGTCCACCCAGAATAGAAAAGAGAATAAGTGTTCCAGGGTTGTGTAACTGGGTTTTTTTGTTGCTTTCATTATGAGGAAGGAATTAAAAATCCCTCCTAGTCAGTACTTAAAATATCAAAGTCATTGTTTAATGCCTTTGAGTCACTGTAGAACTAATTCAATTGCACAGTGTAGCGCCGTTTCACGGTGTGTGAAACACAGATAGTACACAGAAGTGATTGCAAAGTTGAATAAACACCAAATTAGTTTTAAAAGTCTGCAACTTCCCGGTGGAGTCTTTCAAACTGAATGCACTATTGTCTGACAAAGTCGATGGTCGCCAAAAGGTTGCATAACCTTCCACGGCTGTTACTGTGAAGGGTGTCTGTCCCCTGACACTGTGCTACCTGGAGGAGATGGCTGTCCTCTGGGAGGTGTGCATGCTGACAACTCAACATAACCTGCCTGCCTGTCACTCACAATGTAGCCCTGTGTTTGCAAGTAAGGGACCAACAGGGCAGGTGGCAGAAAGGCTGTGGCCAAGTAAGATACCCCCCCAACGATTTTAAAAGCAGTTTGAAGTAGATAAATACTGCGATTAAAGGGTTAGAAAACCAGAGTTCAGGCCCCAGCTTTACTGCTTTCTGGCCTTGAGACCATCTTGGAGCCGCTTCCAGTTTCCTGGCTCAGTCTCCTTGTCTGGGCCCACAGTCAGTAATAAGAATGACTATTAACTAAATACTATGTATATTCAGGCACTGTCCTAAGCACAGAAGTGCTGGGGACACTTTATCAAACAAAAGAAGTAAGCCCATGTCCAGTGATGCTTACTGTGAACAATATAGAAATTTTAAAACAAATAAAAAACCCACTTATTGATTGCGTAGACATGCCAAACACTGCACTGGGGACAAAGAGATGTAAATGCACCCAAACTACAGTCCCTATCCTCGCTCATTAACTCCACAAATATTTGTGACAAGCTAGTAAGCATCAGGGACTGGGAATGTAACAAATAAAAAACATTCAATCTCT
Organism: Artibeus jamaicensis; assembly: GCF_021234435.1. Lineage (NCBI taxonomy): Eukaryota > Metazoa > Chordata > Mammalia > Chiroptera > Phyllostomidae > Artibeus > Artibeus jamaicensis. The sequence continues at coordinate 32,598,276 of NW_026522025.1, read as the reverse complement.
TGTGTCATGAAGCTTTTATTTTGATCAGGTAAGATGAACAATAAGCCAATAAATGGCTCACCTCCTTTGAGTCTTTGCTTAAATATCCCTTTCTCAAAAAGGCTATGTGACCACCTTGTTTAAAATTTCAACCACCATCCAGCACCCATTCCCCTTTATCCTTTTGTGATGGTTAATTCTATGTGTCAGCCTGACTGGGCCATGAGTTGGCCAGACCTATTTTTTCAAACAGTATTCTGGGCATGAGGATGTTTGGGGATGAGATTAACATTTGAGTCAGTAGACTGAGTAAGGCAGATTTCCCACTTAATGTGGGTGGGCCTCATCCAGCCAGCAAAAGGCCTGAATGGAAAGAAAATGAGTGTGAAGGAATGCCAACTTCCTGAGCACCTTCAAACTAGGACACCAAGCTTTCACCTGCCTTCAGACTTACACTGGAACAATGGCTCCTCACAGGTTTGGAGCCTGTCAGCTTTGAGACTAGAACTACCCCATGGGCTCTCCTGGGTCCCCAGCTTGCAGACTGCAGATCCCGGGACTTCCTGGCCTCCATAATTAGGTGAGCCAGTCCCTTATATGAATATTTACATGCATCCTGTTGGTTTTATTTCTCAGAAGAACTCTGACTAACACATCTGTCTTTTCTCCATCACACATCACTTTTCAACATACTAAATAATTCGTCTATTATTTTTTAGTTTATTGTTTATTTCCTTCTATCAAATGTAAGTTTCCCAAGGAACTTGCTCATTGATATAAGGCTGCAACCTAATAGTCATTCAATGAATAATTGTTGAGAGAATAAACAAATAAGTATGAGTCAAGTGGAGATAAGTACAATGAAGAAAAATTGAACCAGGTAAAGGAAATACAGGGAACCAGTAACAGTTCTTTTTATAGAAGGTGGTCATGTCCCAGTGAGACAATGGCCATTGTTTCTGGGACAATCACACTATTATTTTATCTTTTAAATTGGAACTTTTTGAACTCTTCTTCTTCTTCTTCTTTTAATTACAATTTTTTATTTTGAATTCTTGTGTATTCACAAGAGTTGTAAGAAATAACACAGAGAGATCCCATGTACCTGCTTCCCAATTGCCCCCAATATTAACAGCTTATAAAACAACAGTACAATATCACAACCCATATATGGAGATAGATGTGATCCATTACACTTACTCAGATCTTCCCAAATTTACTTCCCTCACCTAGGCAACCACTACTCAGTCCTGCATTTCTATAGTTTTTCCAAACTAGACACTTTTGAGAGCAAAGGCAGACACTATTAATAATTACTGCAAGACAGTTGGCAAATGAGGACTGGTCCTGGCAAAACAAGACAGATGGTCATGTGTTTATTATAGAACAATAACAATAATAATAATAATTGCCAGCAGTTATGGAACACTTACAGCATGTCAGGCACAGTACTGAGCCCTGTTCACAGACAGTATCACCCTTACAGCTCCCAACAATCATATGAGGCCAATACTATTATCATTTACATTTTACAGATGAGGAAACTGAGGCAGGGTTGCATTATGTCACCTTCCCAGGGCCACAGGGAGTACAGCTCTTAGAACCAAGAATCATAATGAGGCCTGTCTGGTTCCAGAATGTGCCTTTTTTAACTCCTGCATATTAAACAAATAATTACAACTGCTAAGTTGTTAAATAATTACGAGTGAGCAAAGAGTTTTGAAGGAGAAATAGAAAGTGCTACTGAAGCATAAAATGAGAATTAGAAAAATACCTACCTCACACAGAATTATAGTAAGAATTAAAAATATTATTTGGAGCGTTTGTATACCAAAAGAACCTTTAAAAATGTTTAGTATCATCAACCTGTATGTCAGAAGAGATGGCCTTGAGTGGATATTCATCATCTTGAATTTCCAACATTTTGAAAGCAATGTCCTTAGAAGTGCTGTGCTTCCCACATATTCTTTGAGATGCTAACAGAGAACATTGGGTTTTAAACTTTCAAAAATCCACAGTTTCCAACTGCAACCCAAGGACAGAGCCCCACTCAGCCTGTGCAACGGAGTTCACCCCACAGAGGAAATCGTCTCCGAGTCCCCCACCTGGGAGAGGGTCCACCCCCAAGAGACTGAGGCTTTCAGCTTCAGAATCAAGTGGGATGTACTGGAAAGAAATGAGCACAGGGTCAGGGGGAGTCCACTGGATGGAGTAGAACAGATCCAGGAACAGTTACATCAAATTTCACCCCATATTTTCTCAAAGGAAGGATCATTAAGGATTTCTTAGCACATACCTAAAAATAAATATTACTTTTGAGAAAAAACCTTGATATCTTAATGTGGCAGTGAGAACACACAGTCAGGAGCCCAACACATGAGCTGAGTGAGAATACTGAAGACAGAATCTCTTGAAAGACTTGTCCTCAGACTTTCTGGATCCACTGAGATCTGATCCTGTGCCCACCGATGGAGAGTCAGAATGATGGGGTCTTACAGAAGGAGACCACCTGCCCGTACAAGTTGGCTGTCATGGGGCACGGTAGGGGTTGAAGGTGGTGACAGAAGAGGCAAAAATCAGTGTAGTGTGGCCCATGGACTCAGCTTTGAAAGGAACACTGGACTGTAACCAAAAGACTGAGTTTCAGTCTGAGCTCTACTCTGGGAGGTCCTCAGCTAAGTCCCCAAGTCCTAGTTTCCTCATCTCCAAAACAAGGTTAAAAAATACTCGATGGACAATGTCTAACCACCATGCTTAAATGAATGCGATGTTGAATGTCATGTGTAATTGAAAAATTTTTAAGAAGTTAACAGACAAAGTTGCATGGGAATTAAATTAGGCAAAGTATGCTCTGTATATACTCTAAAATTTTATATAAATGAAAGTAGTCTTTTTATTTGAGAAAGAGAAGAGAAAGATGCACTGAACAGAGGAGAAGACAGAAAAATGAAGGACTGCGACCCCTGCAGGAATTCCTAAAGGAAGGGCTTGCACAGGAGATGCAGGCCGGGTTCAGGCCTGCAGGGACCTTTTAGAGCAGAAAGCACTTGGCTTGAAAAAGTATACCCTGAGAAATCTCTGCACCCCATTTTTTCTAACCAGCAGGATTTTTATCTTCTCTTATGACCTCATTCCCAGGCTAGAAAGAATTTTTTCTGCTTTAACTCCAGAGGATGATAGGCAGTGGATAAAAGATGGGTCATTCTTGCTCTAGCCAGGTCTCTGGTCAAAGATCACTTCTCAGACAGGTCTGGGCTCATTTTAAATAGATCACACTACCAAAAATAGCAGCCTCTCCTGTACACAATCTAACTCTTACCCTCCCTTTTTGTCTCCAATGCTCTTACCACTCCCTGACATGATTTTCCCTGTTGGTCTGTTTCTTTATTGCACATTCCTTTACTAAAATGTAAGCACCATGGGGGCAGAAAGACCTTGTCTGGTTGGATCATCAGTACCTGGTGTGGTGCATATTAGATACACAATAAAAATTTTTTCAATACAAGGGTGGACAAAAGTAGGTTTACAAATATTGGTGTGTAAAAAGATATACAAATTATAACTGTTACAATAGCTTTATTAACACAAAAGAATGTCACAATGCAACTATAAATATATTTTTACCTTCCTCTGTATAAATGAATGAGCAAATTCTATTCTCATTTTTATTCTATTGACATTCTCCCTTAGAAAATTCTGAAAGTTCTTCTGCTTCTTTACTCACTATTTTATGTATAGTCTTTCTCTGTCATTTGAAGCTTTTCCTTACTTAGTTTGGGTTCCCTCAAAAGTAGAGCTTGAGACAAGGACTTGGGTGCCAGTAGTTGATTTAGGAGACCCCAGGTGTGAAGGGAATAGGGAGAGTGAGGCAAGGGGAGAGGAAGAACCAATAAAATGTGCCTCACCCAGGTCACCAATGTGGGCAATGGGCACTTGGTTCTGCCTGTATTTCCTAAGGGACATACAGAACACTTTCCAAAATATGGAGGATGGAACATTAATCCACACAAACTGAAAAGTTTAAAAATAAATGTAGTGCTTGCCCTTGAGAAAATTTTACTCTGAGTGAAAATGAAAACAAGAAATGATTATGACCTATTTATTGTACCAAAGGGAATTGATTTTTATTGAGTGCCAAACACAAGTTAGGCACTGTGCTAGGTGATTGATATAAATTATCTTGTTTCATTATAGCAACAGGAACCGCTGTATATGAGTTCCTGTCATTTAACTAGGTTCTTCATGTACATAATCTCACCAATTCTCACAACAATTAAATAAGGGTTTTTATCTTCATTTAAGAGGGGAAAAAAGTGAGACTGAGAGAAAAGAAATAATTTGCTCTAGGTCACACCACGAATAAATGTCAGGTCTTTCTGACCCCACAGCTTGTCCCACGGAGAAATATCTGCAGAGAAGCAGGGTAACAGTTGACTGACTATGTGAGGCAGACATGAAATAACAATTAAGAGATGGGAGAAAGAATTGTGGGCTAGACTTTATTGTAACAAGATTTCATTAAGAAGGTACATCTTGGTTAAGTCGTTTAAAAGGTTTGAGAGGACGAGAGAGAAGCAGAGAGGAGAAAGGAGATCGCTGGAGAAGAGAGGTGGAGGGAAAGGCAGGAAGCTGGGGGTAACCGGCTCGGTGGGGCTGAATCCTTTCACGGAGTCATGAAAAAGCTTACCCAGGTTATCTTTCCCAACTAAGGTGCGTGTCATGGAATTATGGAACATGAAAGATAGGGATTTAGAACACGATCAAGGTCGAAGGCAGAAGAAGAAAAAAACTAAAGCCAAGAATAAAATCAAGATTGTAGTGATGACTCTGAGGCCCTTAAACCTTAGAAACTCCTAATTTTTCAAAGTATATTTGAGAAGACATATATTCCACTTTTGCAGCCTGACAACAGTGGAATGCTAATAACCTTTAATTTCGCTGACTTTTAACCTTCTTAACCTGCTGTGCTGCTGGAATGGCGCTGTAAATCAACACATGCCCACTCGTAGGGGGAATGCGGATTGAATCTTTCCAAACTTCCTGGTGATTTTTAAAAACACCACTCAGAAGATTACTTATGCTGTTTGTATTTTTCATACGTCTTTCTCCTCACTCTTGTTGCAACTGGTTAGCACAGGCATCAAAACAACAGACAATAAGGAAGAAAGCAGAAAATAACCTTAGAAAATTGTACGAGAGACCAAAATACTCCTGACGTCCCTCCCCATCTCAGCTCTTCTAAATGTTCCTTCATTTTCCAATAAAAAAATATTGGAATATTGCCTTGGGTCTACTAAATCATTAGCAAATTAAGAACCTGTTTTTAATAACATTTAACTTGTAAATAATGCATTAATTGACTAGCCTGAATGTTAGCTTGAGCATTCAAGACTTTGCTACTAAATTTGTAATGAAAGAAATGTGCTGTAACAGTAGGCTATATGGTGACTATAACAGATTAAATATGACAGTTGATATTTGTGAAAATGGGGTTATAATTAGAGGACACCTGCAGCTGTTTTCCAACCAAAACAACAGAAATTAAACATGCATAAAGTGTGTGTCTGAATGTCACATTTTCTGTTGGCTCATTTCTTTTGTTTTCCTGGAGTCCTGTGTTGGGCTTTTTTCCTATCTTTTTTGTTAGGTCGCGTATGTCTAAGCAAGCAAGTGGCTATTTGTGCACACACTTTATTGGATCTCTAAGTGATACATCCTGGGGAGGAAAGAAAAAGATCATGAATCTTTTTTCTTAAGAGTTAAGGAGGCACTAAAAACATGACTGGTGACCCAGCATATTTATAATGCTCGATTGAGAGGAAGCCCCGAGAAAGGACCAGCAGTCTCCTCTGTTTTGCCTGCTTTGCTCCCAACCAACCCCAGAGGATTTCTGAGATAAAAACATGGGAAACGTAGCACCTTGCGAGTTATACATTATTAAATATGTATATGGTAGAGGGTGAAGTAGAGAAATTGCTGGAAGTGGGGATCAAATTGATTATTGTCAGTGACCAATAATTAACAAAGTGCTGTAATCTCATTCATTGATTGATTCAACAAACATAAACACATACCTTCCAGCACCAATGTTAAGCTGGGCCCTGAGATACACAACTGAATAAAGAGAAGGAGAGACCATGGAAGTCAGGGACAAGGTTGAAAAAATAAGAAGTAAATCTTGGTCCATCCTGTCAAATACAACAGGAAAGTTAAATGAGATAAAGACAGAAAAGCTCCCATTGAATTTGCCCATCAAAGGTCATTAGCGACCTGGGCAAACATAGTTTTAGTGGAGTGTCGGGGACAGAAACCAGATTACAACATAGTACACAATGAATGAGAGGGAGAAAGTGGCAGAGTGGATTTAGGCTGCTTTCAGAAGTCTGGCCATGAGAGCAACAGAGGGAAGAGAGTGAGGGCAGAAGAGAAAGAAAGTGTATACCATGAAACGAGGAGTCGTTTACTCAACACATAAGCTCATTGTGCCTGCTGAGCTGTTGCACACAGAGACTCTCGGCGAATTAACATGTGTGTGGGCACCCCAACCCCCTGCCTTCTTTGTCCAAAGTCAAAATTCTCTTCCAAATTAAAGTTCTCATTTAATATAATTAACCTTCATTTTACAAAGGATCTTATTAAAACTTGGATATACATTCAACTCTATTACATATCGTCAATGAGTTGCCACTAATTTGGTCAATAATGTGCACTTTTCAGCATGAGAATTTTTACAAATTTACTATCTTGTTCTAACTGGGTTAGACTGAACCATATGAAATCACAGCCCTTGGATTTCAAAACAGCTGAATATTGGCAATTTCAAATAGTTCAGTAGATGGGAGACCACAGAGAGCATAGCATTTTAATATCATTTAGAATGAGACCTACAATGGAGAGAAAGAAATAAACAAGAAACCTAGAACAAAGGGTATGGAGTGAGTAAAAAAAATAGTAATCTTTTTGTCTGGGTTAGGTGTGTGTTCCCAAGGGAAATAATTTTTGAGCATGTAGCTTGATAGTAATAATAACACTTTTAAGGCGCATGGATGGCTCAGGGGATCAATTGGGATTTAGGGAGTGGGGTTTTTACCTGCAATCTGTCCAATTTAGTCAGACTAACTTGCAATCTTACACAGTTAAACATTTTACAGATCTGAGACCAACAGACCAAAGAAAAACACTCTTACAATTGGGTGTCTGAGTAACTCTTGGCAAATCTTTTATCCTCATTGCAATGTGATTGCCCCATCTTTAAGAGGAAGGCAAGAGTTACCTTCCCAGTCTCAGTTCAAGGTGAGAAGTCTAGAATTCTAAGTCAGAGTTAAGACAGTCCTGGTGCAGTCAGAGAGGGAAAGTAATTTTTCCAAACTGCCTGCACTAAAAATAAACCTAACATAGTCTCAGGGGATAGCTAACCAGGCCCCTTCATGGACACTAAATTCGCTGTGGTGGGAGGTTGAGATGGACTAAGGGGAAAAAACCTAAAACCTAAAGAAAGAAAAACACCATAATGAGGGCACCAGTGGTGAGTTGATGGGAACTGAGCTACCACTGGGAATGCATTACCTGAGTGTTTTCTCCAGAGCAGGGTCATTGGACAACTCTACGAGGAGTAATTCCCCCAGCAGTGCATAATTTGGGCTCTGGCTAAGTTCTTGGAATGTCCTTTGTCAGCTGTCAGAATCTCATATTCATAAACAAGGAGGAAAAGACTCAGTAATGTGAAACTAAAGAACAAACAGCAACAGACCCTGGTCCATGTTTGTTTAGACCAATATACTAGGCATCCACTGCAGCTTTGACACCCTTGTGGCTGGTCTCAAGTTTCTTGTGTCTATGGCTAGGCAATCATTCAGAACAGCCTAATGCTTTGCACAGGGCACCATAGTTGACATGGGAGTATTGAATAATAGGCCTTGGTTATTCAGTGTCTTGGAGAAATATCCCAGCTCTTTATCAAGCTATAAAATTCTTCCTTCTACAGAAGGAACACATACAGAATTCTCTACCTTTTCTGGATTTTTATTTTACTGAGTTGCATGCAGTCAGAGCTCTTTACTATGTTATATTTATATTATTTAAAAATTGCTCATAGAACTGAAGAAGGTCTCAAAAAACAGTTCTGGATGGCACTCTCTCTTCAAGCTTATAAGATGCATTTTGTAAAACTTGACATGGTTGCTTTTGATATTATAATATAATACCTATAATGTACATGATGAAATACCTGACCTGCCTCCTTGAAGGTAAGATGGTTTCTAAATTCTAAAGCAAAATAATCAAATCCATATAGCCAGACATAAAATTGCATCCAAAAATTCATACTAAGTGTCTAATCACCCTGAGGTTACTCCTGGGGGCTGAATGTCAGCTGTGTTTGGAATGAAGTAATTTGACCCACTGTGTTTCTTGAGAAGGATTTCTCTTGCCACACGTGGAAAAGTTTGTGGCTAATTATATAATTGTTCCAAACTATTTGTTCCTCCCTAAAAGAACTTTATATTTCCCATCCCATTGACATCAAGCTTAACCATATGACTTTCTTTGACCAATGAAATATGAGCAGAAGTGACAATTACCACTTACATGCAGAAGCTTGAAAAGCCACCCTGTAGTTCTGCCATTGCTTTTTCCCTCTGCCCAGAGAATGGCATGATCTAAATGTGGACTCCTTCAACTTTAGTTCCAGAATGAAGATACATAGAACAGAACAACTGATCTACAGCCAACATGTAACACGAAAGAGAAACAAATCTTGATTCTTCTAAGCCTCCAAGAACTGGGGATTGTCTGCTCCCAGAGAATAACAAAAAAAAGCTGGCCACTGCAAAAGTAAAACAAGTGGTTCTGCTTCCTGAAACCCATTGCTAACCCATCTATCTGTATCTCAGCACATAAGAAAAGGGATCATGGGGGAGAGGGCTGAGGAAGGGAGTTAGGAAAAGAAATCCCAGGAAAATATTGGTAGTGTCCTGGAAGAAGTGGTTAAGTTCTATCAGCTGCATCTTCAGACAGTTATTCATTTCTAGGCTTTCTCTTGGCTTCTCTTAGTTGGTGATCCAAGGATATCTTGCTATGATAACACCAATTTGAAAAAAATCAGCAATATCTGACTTCAGAAAGTCAAAGTGTTCACCTTACAGATGTTCTGAATACCTTACAGCAATTAAACTGCATATCTCTAGTCCAGTAACTCCTCTGCTCCCCTAGATAACTATTTCATACCTACTGCTCATCTTCAAACCTCTAAACAACTTTGTCATCCTCACTCTGGGCTGATGGTTTTGCTTCCCCAATCGAGCACTGAGAAGATGGCAGCGCTCAAGAGAACTTCACTCAGCCGCCACCACACCTACCCTCCTACCTGCATCTGTACCCAGTTACTCAACCTTCTTGCCTAGCCATTCTCCTAATAAGACCAACTCTCCTGTTTTCCGCTAAATCCCAGCACACACACCTACTAAAAGGCAATTGCTCCAGCAATTTTTTCTCTTCTATTTGATCACTCTCTTCAGCACTCAAACTTATTTTCTCCTATATTTCTAAAAAGCTCCCTTTACTGCAATTCCCTTCTAGCTACTCTCCTTTCTCATATCTCTTTTATGGCAAAAGTCTTTGAAAAGTCCTAAAGAGCTCTCCTTTACTAAGCCTGTGGTCATTTCTCAGTCTTCATCTTACCTAACCAGTAATTAGCATGGGACATAATTACTGTCTCCTCTTTGAAACACTTTTTTTGGCCACTGAGCTGCCAAGACTGTTTGGTTTTATTCCTACTTCTCTGGTTACTCCTCTTTGTCTACTCTTGATGTTTCTCCTCATCTCTGCCTAGGACTTCCCAGGTTAGACCTGGGACCCTATCTCTTTTCTATCTATCATTACTCTGTTGAGAAACTGATCTAATCTTAGGACTCTAATGCATTTATACTTCCAGCCTGGCTCTCTCCCCTTAAGTCCAGAATCATGTATCCATAACATATGATACATACATGAATTAGACCTATTAGGCACCTAACAGTTGATATGTCAAAAACTGAACTCAAAATAGCTCCACCACCACCATCAAAACTGCTCCTTCCCAGTCTTTTCCATCTCAGCCATTGAGAACTCTTAGTTCAAGTTTCTGTCCTTGACCTTTTTTACTCTACTCTCCACAGAGCAATAAAGGTATTTTGTTAAAACATGTCAAGCCCTGGCTGGTGTAGCTCAGTGGATTGAGTGCAGGCCTGTGAACCAGACAATTGTGGTTTGATTCCCAGTCAAGACACATGCCTGGGTTGCAGGATGGTTCCCTGCAGGCCAGTTCCCAGCAGGGGATGCACGAAAGGCAACCATACATTGATGTTTCTCTCTCTCTCTCCTTCCCTTCCCCTCTAAAGATAAATAAATAAAATCTTTAAAAAAATGTAGAAGGAAATTCCCAGAAATAATTTTTAAAAAAGAAACATGTCAGATGGCACTCTCTGCTCAACATCGTTCCAGAGTCATTCCTCTGCTCTCCCCTTCTACTCTTTTTTTCTTCATTTACTCACACCCCACTGGCTATGCCAACTTCCTACTTATTCTTCCAACACATCAGGAATGCTGTGATCTCAGCCCTCCTGCACTTGCTGGTCCCTGAGCATGGAATGCTCCTTCATTTTCTCCATGAAATAGGAAGCAAAGTCACCACAGCCCTTGTGCTGGCTTCTTTCAGAACTTTATTCAGTGAAGCCTCCTGAGTCACCTTGTCTGATATTGCAAACCCCACCCACTGTGTTCAACCCTCCTTTCCCACTTTATTCTTCTACTTATCATTTAGCAAGCCATATATTTTATTGCCTATATCACCAAACTAGAAGGTAAGCTCCATGCAGACAGGAATTTGGGGGGTTTTATTTACTTCATCCCAAATGCCTAGAATAGGGTCTAGTACATAGAAGGTTCAACAAACAAGTGCTCAAAAAATAAATGAAACTTTTTTTTTGACAAATTGCCTTCTTGATGGCTAGGCTCAGTATTACTTTTTTAAATTTTCATTTCCCTCCATGTCTGTGATTTGTTTTTCAGTTTCTGTGATCATTGTACTACTTACTATCATCCAGGGTTTGTTGTTGTTTTTTTTTCATTTTCTAAACATATCTTCTGGTCTGCATCTTCACTTCCTTGATAGGTAGTTTATTTACATATATCTAGTGTTTCATCCACTTTCCTTGAGTGATAAGAAAATATGAAACTTGACATGGGTTTAAAATTCATCTTGTTCTACCCTCTTACTTCTGACACAAAAGGAAACTTAGGTAGAAAATGAAGAAGAAGCTTTTCAAGGGTGCACACCTAATTTCTTAGTTAACAGCATAGCAGGTCCAGGAGCCTGGCCTCCAGCCCATGCCCCTCCCATAACACCAACCACCTCATCTTTCTTCTGGCTTCTGCAAGTAAGACTAGCTTCTGCTAATTCTTCTGCTTCTTTTATTTTCTCTCTCTCCTTAGTTATATCATTTTGATATCTTCATAAATCTGTTTTATCTCATTTTGCAAGAAAATTTGTATAAAATAAAAAGGTAAGATTTCTGTAGAATTTAAACAAAACCCCTACAGACTCTACTAAAGTTTTGATTAGATTCTCTTAAGATGTATTGTGTATAAATATGCAAAAGATGTGTTAGAATTTAAATTTCAGAACAAAAATGTTTCAGGAAATGTGATTAAGATGTTAATAATGGCACCTATCTCCAAGAGGTGCTGTAAAGATTCAGTGAGAAAAGTACATTGCCAAACACACAGGAAAAAAAACAGAAGAAACATACGCTGTGGCATGAAATTTTGTGTTTGGAGTGTGAGTGGTGTGTGCATACCAGAGTTTCTATGTGGCTCTGTTAATTTTACACAATAGAAAGACCCAGGTTTCTCCCTTATTAGAAAAATGTGGTGAATTTATAATGATGCAATTTGTTACAGTAATTTATTATTCTATTTCCTAGAGCACTTTAGAATGTTCTTTTTTGAATACTTATTTTCTTAAACAGGTGCAACATCCCCTTGAGCCTGTGGGTGCCCACAGTTATCCACACCTCCATTTTGCCTATGACGGAAACTAAAACCTAAAGGCTATTTCCCTCTGCTCAAACATAGCCAAGTAATGGGGGAATGGAAACAGTAGCTTCAATTGCTAATCTTGAATTAGTTTTGAGTCAGTCAGTCTTACACATATCAGTAAATAATACAAAATGAAAAACTAACTGTCATTTTTGTGTACAAAACTTTTGACATAGTTCTCATGGAGAGAGGGATTTATATCCCATGCCCTTGAATCTAGGTGCCTCTATGATTGTTAGTTGGGTCAATAAAATATAGCAAAAGTAAAGCTGGGCCAGATTCCAGAACTGGTATTTAAGAAACTGACAGTTTACATACCCTAACACATACCCTTCTGGGGACCCTGTGTCTCTCTATAAAAGGTCCTACTATCCTAAAGCCACCACATTAGATAGGCCAAGTGTAGACACTCTAGTCGGCAGTCTCTGCTGATCCACACATTCCAGGCAACACTGCCATGGTGGTAATCACGTGAGTGAAGCCACCCTGAACCCTACAGACATGCCCATTCACCAGTGGAAGACCACTGAGTAATCTCATTCAGTTCGGCATGGAACAGAACAATGCTGAGCTAAGCCATGCCTGAATTCCTGACTAATAAAATCCCCATATAATAAAATCATTGTTGTTATAGCTACTAAGTGTAGGGGTCATTTCTCATGCAGCAATAGCTAACAAGAACAGAATTGGGTATCTGGAAGTGGAGTGCCACCGTAACAAAGCCTGAGAATGTGGAGCAGTGGCTTTGGAACCAGACAGAGTGAAAGCTGGAAGTACCCCATTGACAAGAGTTAGTGAAAGCTGGCAGGGCCTCAAGGAGACTGCTGGTGAATACTTAGCAATTGCTATTGAAGCCTGGAGGAAAAGTGACTCTGGTTACAAAGTGGGAGAAATTTTGGCAATACCCTTGCCTCTGGCAATGTAGCCAACAGAAAATAGACTGTATGATTGGGTTGAATTTTGATTTCTGCAAGGAATGCTAAAAGTGTCTTTTAAAAAATTGTAGGCATACATGATATAATACAGGTAGATAGAAGTGAGCTGAAAATAAACTATAAGAAATTATTAATATTATTGTATTATATGACTATATAATTTCTAGGAAACAGAATTGAAACCTAATCAAAGGATGTCAACATATGGTCAGCAAGATTTCAGAAGTGCTGTAGCCTGGGGGCCGTCCTGTGCTTTCCGTTCTCTCCATTTTTGAGTGAGAATGCCCACTGCATTTGTCTTACATGCATTAACATTGTATGTTGGGGGCAGAGAGCAAAAAAAATCTGTTTCTTTAGTTCACAAGTCTTCAGGTTGAAGGACTCATAGTCAAAGAAATATACCTGGAGAGTCTCACTTGTATCTGATTCAGATGGCAAGATCATGGATATTGAACTTGGGTCCTGATGCTTCATATAGTGAGAATTCAAGGGTTCTTTGGATACTGTGAAGGTACTTTTGATTAGGAAAGGAATGTGAATAATCAGCCAAAGAATGGATGTTGGCAGTTTAAACAGAGAATATATATTGAGAAGTAGGCTGTATATCCCCGCCCTTGAACCTGGGTGGGGCCTATAATTTGCTATGATCAACAGAATATGGAAGAAGTGATGCTGGGTCAGTTGGACTGAGCCAGGCCCTAAGATAGACAAACTTCCACTCGTGTCCTCATGGAGTCATATATTTGGAAGCCCTGAGTTCCCAACTACCCTTACTGTGTTGGAGAGACTATGTATAAGTGTTCTAATAGTCAAGCCAAGATCAGTCTTCAAGCCCACACACTGAATTTGTCGATGCAACCATCATAGAGTCTCGAGACCAGCTCATCTGTCAGCTGAGTACCCCAAGTCATCTCCATTGACTCCATATGGAAGAGAGAAATCACCCAACCGAACCCTATTCAAACTATTAACCAAAAAAATGGTGAGATATAATACAATAATCTTTTAAGCAACTAGGTGTTGGGGTAATTTGTTACACAGTGAGAGATAACTAGGACACTGACCAACCATACATATAAGTAAAGACAAGTAGGCATACTTTTCACGATGGATTATACATCCTAAAGTGGTGATGAGTTGATTTGTGTAAAAGGTAATTACATTTCAAATGGGCCAAAACTGCTTTGTATTTTTCTTATCCATAAATTATGCAGATAATAGTCACTACCCACCTAGTTCACGGGAGTGTTAAGAGGAGCAAATGAGTTCATGTTATGAAAACAGTGGCAAAGCCTTTCCTACTATGCATATATAGGACATTATTACTACTTTTAAAGAAATATTTGAATGAAATGAAGAGATTCCTTTGCAATTGAAATAATTACCTAGTTTTTATCAACTTTGTAAGTTCAGCTCATCACATATCTGATGTTTCTATACATCCAGGTATTTATGGGCATGTAAAATTGCTGTCCTATAAATGTAGACTTCATTCAGTACTGAATTAAAGCAGTGCTTATTAATAAAAGTCTAAGGATATGCTTTAGTACAATGTTGACATGTAGTGGGATACATTTTAACTCCAATAAGTAAAGCACAACTCAATCAAGCATACGATTCTTGGGTGAGGAGGGAGGGTGCAGGAAATAGCTACCTTGAGACAGAAACCCTAACCTCTGGCTGGGGTTCAGCCTGATCCTGGCACAGGATGAGGAGTACAATGTGCATAAAGGAGGGAGATAAAAGCAGTGTTAAATACTTTCTTCCATGACAAAGAACAAAGTGTTATAAAGGCCGAGAAGCAGACCGGTGCATTGCTTCTGTTAGGAAAGCTGGGACTGTGGGAAATTTGTCAAACTTCAGGTTACTAAACTAAAATATAGTGGTATTTCATATTTTAATGACAGTTTTTCCCCTCAGAAAGCTAAAATATATAAAGATCATCTTTAAAAGGTCACTCCTTAGATTTAGTATCAAAAAGAAAGCTAATGTCTTCAGAAGAGTGTGGTTTAGTTCTTGTTTTTTACAGGAAAGAGCAAATGAGAAGCAGTCTCATGAATGTTAACATTTGCATTCAGCTTTCAACATGGAGTGAGTTTGAGAAAAAGCTAAAAGCATGTAAACATGTAGGTATACACACACACAAGTACCCCTTGGTATCACTAGCAGCATCTGCTTTTACACTCCAGAACCTTTCATTTGCGTGGACAGTGTGCAATGAAAGGCCCAGTACCCCAGCTCTCACACCTCAGGGTTGTCTCCCTATTGGCTGCCCTTCTCAACGCCCCCATTAGAGCTGGGCTGCATTCTGCAGAGCAGTCAGAAGTCATAAAACTCTTCTCTGGGAGTGTGCTTGCCCAACGCATCACAGGTGGGGTTCAGATTTGGCCCATCTTCATCTACAACCTGTGGAGCTCCAGAGGTTTTTCAGGGCCATAGAACTTGAGAGGCTCCACTCCCTGTTAGAGGAAAAACCAACTTTGGCTGGAGGAACTGTATAACCAGCCTTATTTCCATCAGCCTTCAGCATCCCCTTTTACTGCAATAGCATCTTAGATTCAGAAAAAGTTCTAAAATCGCCCTCTTTACAACCTTCCAAAACAGGGTCAAGACATGACCCAGCATTCATTCACTCTGAGCATATCATGCTGACTAAGGTGCAAAAAAGCAAAAGAGGTATTGATACTTACTGGGTATCTTCACAAAAAAACCCTGTCAACTAGCTTCTTGTCCTCCTTTTACACATGAGGAAATTGAGGAATAGAGAAACTAAGGTGCTCACACAAGGTCAGGAAGCTATCTCTCATTTATCGAAATAAACAAAACTGGATTAAAACCTGAGTCTGGCTCCTTAACTACCTGCTTGCCCTCTAAGTTATACATGACTTCTGAGTGAGGATGAGGGTAATAATGATACCTGTCTTTTTTTAAGATTTTATTATTTATTTAGAGAGAGTGGAAGGGACAGAGAAAGAGGAATAAAAACACTGATGTGAGAGAGAAACATCAATCACTTCCCTCGCTAGCTCGCAACCCAGGCAAGTGCCCTGACTGGGAATTGAACTGGTGACCATTTGCTTTGCAGAAAGATACCCAACCAACTGAGCCACACTGGTCAGAGCTGTCATTTACTGAAAGACAGAATAGTAGTCATGAAACCTGAAGCTTTTAAAACACACCGAACTCCAGTGTCAGCCTCTAAATACCTCCATGACCTCAGGCAGGCTAGTGAACATCTGAGTCTCAGGTCTCATCTTTAATACTGGAATAATTATAACACCTACTCACCGGACCAACATAAGCTTTAATATTCTGTTCAGTGGCAGGAATTGAAATAGGCACTCTATAAATGAGAACTTATTATTAGTTAGTAGGTACCAGGCACCATTCATATATTATTTTACTTAATCTAACAAGAACTATAAAAAGAAGCTATTATACCTATTTAATAGATCCAGAACTGAGGCCTAGGATTGTCTAGAAACACAGAGTTGAGTCAGGACTTGACCTTGAGCCTGTACGTCTGACAAAGTTATGCTGGTTTCATGTTGTTCCTCCACCCCTCTCAGTGCACCAGCCTGGGCTCATACCTACCTGACCCACGAATGACTTTTCAAATAATCATTTGACAGCTATCAGTTAACATTTGTCAGCTACAAACATGGTAAAGCTGCATTGTTCAGTTAACCCATTGCTTCTCAAATTCCATTTTTGCACTAATGCTCAGGAGGGAAAGATATTTAACTTATATTTCGGTTACCTCTCCTGAGGGAAAATATTGAACTTATAAATGGTTACGCTATGAAAATATTCAAAGATAGCTTAATTTAGAGAAAAGGAGCCTGGGTTAAGAATCAGAGCACTTGGATTCGGTTTTGCTTTTGGTTTTCACAGTTCTCACTGACTAACCATGTGTACTTAGACATGTAGCATGACCTGCCAAGACCTCTACCTCCTCCCCACAAGATGAGAGAGAAGCTGAGAGGGTTCCTTCTAATTCCAAGGTATCACTATTTGGCACGTATACACTACCAGCATTCGAGAGCCTCTATGTTAGTGGTTCTTTCCACTGGAAGCCCAGCAACATTGTTACTGCTTTAATAGCTCTGTTATATCTCAGGTTCTAGGATCCTTGAGATTCTGATTCAGTTGATCTGGTTGCAATTTGAGAATTTATATTTTTTAAACGCTCTTCAGCTTTTTGAGGTGAGCAGTCAGGTTCTCAATCACTACTTCACACCTCTTCGCAGGGTTGGCAAAATCACCGTGACCCGAGAGCAAGGACTGCTCAGAGCCTGCTCTAAGGCCTGTGCCTGATGGAGCAAGAGCACTGGAGAGGTAGAGCTGTATGCAGTATGCCAAATTTGACTTTCTTGTCCATATATTGTCACATGGTGGACGGATGGAGAAGGGGGGTTGCAGATTTTACAAATTGTTTTATTATAGAAAAAATTCATAGTCCTCATGGCATCAGTTTTAATACTGAAGTGAAGGTTTAGAAAGCAATAAAGTTAACCCACCTAGCAATGGCATCACATTCTTCAAATTGAGAATTGCCCGAAGTCAAGAAAAGATATGGTCAATTAGGCCCAATACTGTGGTCAGTACACCAATACTGTGGTCATATATCCCATGAGCTAGGTCTGCTGAGCTGGCATCATGACATGATCTCGCTAATTAAACTGAACACAAACAGGCAAAATAGAGTGCAGATATTTTAAAGGAAAACAATAATATCCAGTATCAAGAAATGAGTTATAGTTATTTTCCATATTGTCAAGCCCAGCTAAAGCTGTGCTGGAAAGGATGCCACCAGCCAGAAGAGAATGAGTCATTTGTTAAAGCATAACTACCACTCATTTCATCATGGTGAGCACAAATATTTATCCAAGGACCAGTGATACTATATGTAAAAGCCTGAAGGTCATGTAGGCACATATCCAGTGTCATCATTTTTAAAATTTAAGGATTGTGCAAGCCAGTAGGTAAATGCATGCAGATTATTCGCCAATTCGAAGAGATATTTTGTGTGTTATCTTGAGCACCTGTATTTTGCCATGAATAATATGCAGCCAAGATTTTGTGCACAATATACACAGGATTATTATGATTATTATACCCATGGTATATAATCATTATAACCACATAAAATGTGCATCCTTATTTTTCCCCTAAAAAAATTTAGGCAAGAAAATATGCACTATACATGACAAAATGCTGTAATTCTTTGTTGAGTACTATCTTAAAAATGGACCAAATAACACTGCCTGTGGAATGTTTACTACTAATTATTTAAATACAAACAGCAAAACAAACTAAACACCTTTGCAGAAAGAGGTGTGTAAAAAAATGGGTGAGCTTTATCAACTTCTGACCAAGATGAGGGCATAGGTAGACACACAGTGCTTCCATGCACAACCAAAAGAAGGACAACAACAAATTTAAAAACAAAAAACAACCAGAACTGCCAGAAAATTGAACTGTATGGAAATCCAACAACCAAGGAGTTAAAGAAAAAACATTCATCCAGACCTGTAGGAGGGGCGGAGATGGGCAGCCAGGCAGGGAGGACTCACAGCAAGGTGTTGGCTGGCGGACCTGGCAAGGCCGGTGGCTTGCAGACAGGGTGGTCCCACATTCATATGCAGATAAACCAGGAGGAACAACTATGAAGCAAGACAGACCACACAACCCAGGATTCCAGCACAGGGAAATAAAGCCTCAAAAGTTTGACTGAAAACAGCTGTGGGGGTTGAGGCAGCAGCAGGAGAAAGTTCCAGCCTCACAGGAGAGTTCACTGGAGAGACCCACAGGGTCCTAGGACATACACAAGTCCACCCACCTGGGAATCAGATCCAGAAAGGCCCAATTTGCTTGGAGGAAGTGGAGGAGGTGCCTGAACACTGGCAAAGAGCAGAGCAAGCAGCATTGTTCCCTCTTGGACCCCTCCCACACATACAGTGTCACAAAGTAGTGACATGGGTTCACCCTGGTGAACACCTAAGGCTCCACCCCTTATACATAACAGGCACGTTATGTATAGACACACATACGAAAAAGGGCTAAATGAAAGAACAGATCAAAGCTCCAGGAAAAATAAAACTAAGCGATGAAGAGATAGCCAACCTATCAGATGCACAGTTCAAAACACTGGTAATCAGGATGCTCACAGAATTGGTTGAATATGGTCACAAATTAAATTAAAAAATGAATGCTATGCTAAGTGAAATATAGGAAAATGTACAGGGAGCCAACAGTGACAGGAAAGAAACCGTGACTAAAACCAATGGT
The DNA here is from genome assembly GCF_021234435.1 of Artibeus jamaicensis. Lineage (NCBI taxonomy): Eukaryota > Metazoa > Chordata > Mammalia > Chiroptera > Phyllostomidae > Artibeus > Artibeus jamaicensis. The sequence continues at coordinate 32,578,996 of NW_026522025.1, read as the reverse complement.
GTGGACCAGAAGGAAGAAAGAAATATTTAACCAGAACAAAATGAAGAAACGAGAGTTCAAAAAAATGACAAGAGGCTTAGGAACCTCCAAGACAACTTTAAACACTCCAACATCCAAATCCTAGGGGTGCCAGAAGGAGGAGAGGAAGAGCAAGAAGTGGAAAACTTATTTGAGAACTTCCCCAATCTGGCAAAGGAAATAGACTTCCAAGAAGTCCAGGAAGTTCAGAGAGTCCCAAAAAAGGTGGACTCAAGAAAGCAAACACCAAGGCACATCATGATTACATTAGCCAAGATTAAAAAGGTGAGAATCTTAAAAGCAGCAAGGGAAAAGAAGACAGTTACCTACAAAGGAGTTCCCATAAGACTCTCAACTGATTTCTCAAAAGAAACCTTACAGGCAAGAAGGGGCTGGAAAGAAGTATTCCAAGTCATGAAAGGCAAGGACCTACATCCAAGATGTATTACTCTATCCAGCAAAGCTTTCATTTAGAATGGAAGGGCTGATAAAGTGCTTCTCCGATAAGGTCAAGTTTAAGGAGTGCATCACCACCAAGCCCTTATTATATGAAATATTAAAGAAACTTCTCTAAGAAAAAGAAGATAAAAAATATGAACAGTAAAATGGCAACAAACTCACAGTAATTAACAACCATACGTAAAACAAAAGCAAAAACAAACTAAGCAAATGATTACAACAGGACCAGAATCACAGAAATGGAGATCACATGGAAGGTTATCAGTGAGAAAGTGGGAGGAGGAGAGAGGGGGGGAAATGTACAGGGAATAAGTACCATAAATGGTAGGTAGAAAATAGACAGGGGGGAGGTTAAGAACAGTATGGGAAATATAGAAGCCAAAGAACTTATCTGTATGACCCATGAACATGAACTAAAGAGTGTGGGGGATGTGGGTGGGAGGGGGTGTGCAGGGCAGAGGGGAATAAAAGTAAGAAAATGGGACAACTGTAATAGTATAATCAATAAAATATATTTAAAAAGAAATAGGTGAAATAGATAAGAACAATATAGTCTTTAAAAAGACCCTGACACCTTCCTTTTTGAGCTTCAGAAATTACAAGAACAATGTCATGTATCTCCTCTAGATCTTCTAACCTCAATATTTCATCAGGTATGAATTGGGTTCTGTAGAAAAGAAAACAACCCTTACTGATAAATTGTGGGTCCTGGTGTAACCAATAACCTCACTGCTCTGCCCAGAGGATAAGATGAAAACACAGGGACCTGTAATATATTGGTCTTTGTCTTTGGTTTCTGGCACAGAACTTCTAAGACCCTTAGAATTTTCTAAGTGAAAGTAATGTATTTATTCATAAAGAGTCCCTTTCCAACACACCTGAGTTTATTTTAATGAGATGATTTAATGTAGGGCCCCTAGATGACTTTAGAATGGGACTGGCTATGAGAAAGACCAAGTGATAGGTGGTTAAAACTTTCAGCCCTGCCCACCAACCTCCAGGAAGGGGAGGAGAAAGACTAGGAATTGAGCTGTATAGACATTTTTGAACAATGAAATTCGGAAAGCTTCCTGGTTGGTGAACACATCCAGGTGCTGCTCAGGTGACAGGTCTGGAGAAGGTACAGACACTCCATGCTTCTCCCCCCACCATACTTTGCCTTATGCATCTCTTCCATGTAGCACATAAGTATTTTCCAGAGTTCCATGAGTCATTCTAATGGGGACCCCTCATTTATACTCAGTCAGCCCCACATATGAGTGGCCTAGGACTTGTGATTGTTATCAGAAGGGGACCCCATCAATACCCTGATGGTTTCTGAGAGATGAGGAAGTAACATTGAAAAAGATACCACCTATTTGCTATTAGAAGAAAAAAATCTACTTGGATCAAAGGGTATATCCATGTTTCTGAAAGCTGAACCATAGGTATCTTGTCCAGCATCACAGCTCCACTCCCCTTTGCCTCCCTGAGGGTACATATCATTAAGTCTATTGAGCCAAGTTCAGAAGCCCTTAATAGGAGGTGGAAAAAAAACTGGCCTATTTTCTAATGCCAGAGCTTCCCTGGGCTGATGTACCCAAAAGTTATATTTCTGAACTAAATGAAAATTGACCAGCACCTTCATGTCAACCAGGAACCATCCCAGTGAGATGCTATTTGGATTATAATTTAGTTAATGTCTTCCTCATTTGTTAAATTTCATTTGGAGGCTGAGTATTCACTCTGGAAATCAGCCTATTTTACATGTTAAATATCAACCTAGGTCCAAAATATTTCACCAGATGGCTTTCTTAAAAGCAAAGAAAGTGAACAAAACACAATAAAAGTGAACAAAAATCTAGGGCACAGGGCAGCCAGATAAAGGCTCCGCCTATGTCCTCTCCTAAGTGAGGTGACAGAGCCAACAAGAAAAGCTTATATTTTTGTTTTACAGTTAATTAATAAGCTGTGTATTATCTCCTTTCTAAATCAAACACTCATCCTCTGCCATCATGCCTTCCCCTAAACTATAGAGCTCTCTTCTTTCACCCACCCCTCCTCAACCCTAAATAACCAGATTTGCACAATGTCTCCATAGCTACCAGTAAAACATATAATACACTACAAAGAGTACTAGCTTGGGGATCAAGAAAGCAAATTTCTAGGTCTAATATTGCCTAATACTGCCACCAACTAATTTTGGGACTTAGAGTTAAGTCTCTAAGGTTTTAGCAATTTTGTTACTATAAGAATGCATTTGGACTTCCAGCCAAGATGGAAGCATAGGTGGAAATACTACACCTCCTCGCACAATTAAATTTAAGGACAACACAGATTTAGAAACAAAATCACAACCAAAACAGACAGAAAATTGAACTGTACAGAAGTCTGACAATAATGAACCATTCGTCCAGACTGGTAAGAGGGGGAGAAAGGGGTTGTGACAAGGAAAAGCGGTGGCTGCTGGACCAACCCAGGCACACAGTCAGTGGTTGGCAGATGCCAGACATGGGGTGGCAATGAGCAGACACAGTGAGGGCCCAAGGCAGCTGGCTGACCACGGTCACACATTCATGCACAGATAAACCAGGTAAAATAACAGACAGTGAGACAGACCACGCAACACTGGGCCCCAGTGCCAGGAAATAAAGCCTAAAAGCACTGACTGAAAAAACTTTCATGGGTTGAGGTGCTGGGAGAGGCTCCCAGCCTCACAGGAGAGTTCATTGGAGAGACAGACCCACGGGGTCCTAGAATGTACACAAGCCCCACCCACCCGGGAACCAGCACCAGAAGGTCCCAGTTTGCCTGTGGGAAGTGGCAGAGGGGACCAAAATCTGAGAGAGAGAGGAACAAACACCATTTCTCCCTCTCTGACCTCGCCCCTAGTCACAACCCAGTGACTGGGTTGACCTACCCCGGTGAACACCTAAGCTTTCACCACTCATATGTAACAGGCACAAACAGACCAAAACACTATGGCTCAGGCAGAAGAACAACTCAAAGCCCCAGAGCCAATATTTCTAAGTGACAAAGAGATAGCCAGCCTACTGGATGCACAGTTGAAAACACTGGTGATCAGGAAACTCACAGAACTGGTTGATTTTAGTTGCAAATTAGATGGAAAAATGAAAGCTACACTAAGTGGAATGAAGCAAAATATATAGGGAACCAATAGTGATGGAAAAGAAACTGGGACTCAAATCAAGGGAGTGGACCAGAAGGAAGAAAGAAACATCCTACCAGAAAATAATGAAGAAAGAAGAATTTTAAAAAATGAGGAGAGGCTTAGGAACTTCCAGGACATCTTTAAACATTACAACATCCAAATTATAGGAGTACCAGAAGGGGAAGAGGAAGAGCAACAAGTGAAAAACTTATTTGAACAAATAATAAAGGAGAACTTCCCCAATCTGGCAAAGGAAATAGACTTCCAAGAAGTCCAGGAAGCTCAGAGAGTCCCAAAGAAAGTGGACCCAAGGAGGAACACACCAAGGCACATCATAATTACACTACCCAAGAGTAAAATGAAGGAGAGAATTTTAGAAGCAGCAGGAGATAAGGGGACAGTCACCTACAAAGGAGTTCCCATCAGACTATTAGCTGATTTCTCAAAAGAGACCTTCCAGGCAAGAAGGGGCTGGAAAGAAGTATTCCAACTCATGAAATCCAAAGACCTACATCCAAGATTGCTCTATCCAGCAAAGTTTTCATTTAGATTATAAGGGCAGATAAAGTGCTTCTCAGATAAGGTCAACTTTAAGGAGTTCATGATCACCAAGCCTTTAGTATATGAAATGTTCAAGGGACTTACCTAAGAAAAAGAAGATAAAAAATATGAACGGTGAAAGGACAGCAAACTCACAGTTATTAACAACCACACCTAAAACAAAACCAAACTAAGTAGACAGCTAGATCAGGAGCAGAACCATAGAAATGAAGATCACATGGAGGGTTAGCAACAGGGGAGTGGGAGAAGGAGAAGGGAGGAGAAGGTACAGAGAATAAGTAGCATAGATGGTAGGTAGAAAATAGACAGGAGGAGGGCAAGAATAGTATGGGAAATGTAGAAGCTAAAGAACTTGTGACACATGGACATGAACTAAAGGGTGAAAGGAGGGGAGGGGTTGTGCAGGGTAGAGGGGAATGAAGGGGGGAAACAAGACAACTTAATGGCATAATCAATAAAATATATTTTTTTAAAAAGAAGGCATTTGGACTGTATTGAAAATTTAAGATCCCAAGGAAACATTTTCTATAATTTTAGCAATATTGACTAACTTCTGAAATTAAGCAAAGCTCTCAGGGCTGTCCCATGGTTAATACTTAAAATTATTTTTATGACAATAAGAAAGTAGTTGATGCATACTAATTTCAACCACTAACAAAGAAAGAGGCCAATAGATTGTTTTATTCTTGGCATGATTAGAGAAATATAGGATTACATACATTAAATAAAATTTAAGGAAACACAGGTAAGCGTTCCATCATAAGAGGAAAAAACAGAGCAAAGGAAACAGTTTATATATAAAACAAAAGAAAAAAAGCATCAGCAAAGAATCAGAGAAAGAGAAATTCTAAAAGATGAGAAAAAAGGAGAAACATCATTTATGAAAATAAATATAAATAAATTTACGTTCTTTATTGAAAGATCAAGACTCCTAATTTGGGTTGAGAAATAAAATTCAACTATATCTGGATTTAAAATATACATATAAATTAGAAAATGGGAAAATACACCATGTTTATTTAAATAAAAAGATTAATAGCACAAAAAGTAGACAAAGGCACAGGGCAAAAGTAATATAAATATGGAGTGCTTAAAAAAGATAGACTTCACGCGGCTGGTGAGGGGGTTGCAGGCTTCTCTCCCTCCTTCTTTCCTCTAAAGATAAATAAATAAAATAAAAAGATAGACTTCACAACAAAAGTATAATAGGTAGAAACTATTATGTGCCTAGTAAGTACCATTAACCTACATAAAGCAAACAACTCTGATATATTGGGGAAAAATTGTCAGGCACCACAGATCTTGAAACTTTTCCTTGATAAATCAAGTAAGCCTAATATAAAGTAGATTTAACCAATAATTTACAGGGATATAATTGTTATTAAGTTTATGCCCTTCTATGGGCACATATGTTTTGAAAACATCTGCAGAATATTTTTAGAAGTTAATCATGTAATAGAACAAAAATAAAACTTTGTTAAAATTCATAAAGGAAAAGTATATAACCTACATTGTCCAACTATAATAAAATCAACTAAAACATAGTAAAACAAAGTTTAAAACAAGGAAATTACTCATTTGTAAATTAGAAAACATATATGTAAGTAATGCGATCAAAGAGAAGATAAAAATTGTGATCACAAATTGGTAAGAAAATAACAATTATTAGAGAATTATATATCAAAACTTACAAAATGGAGATAAAACTATTCATTGGAGAAAGTAGGTCCATGCCTGCTTTATCAGGTCAGAAGTAACACAAATAGGAGAATTAGGCTTTTTTGGACTATAACACACACATTTTCCCCCCAAATTTGGGAGGAATAATGGTTGTTAATGCTGCTGTTGAGTTCTGTTTACATGTACATTGGTAAAATATTGTTATTTGTGTTATTAAATATTTTACCACACTTTTTGCTTCAAAATTATTTTTCCTACTTTCCTCCTCTAAAACCTAGATGCATCTTAGGTCTGAAAAAATATGGTTATTCAATTTAAAATTTTAGAAAATAAAAACATCTTTTTGAAGAAGAAAGTAAATAACAAAAATAAAAGCAAAGAATAATGAAAGCGAACACTAAATATATAATAGTTGGGCATATTCTAGCAAGTCTAGAAATAATGTTAAAAAAGAAAAAGAGCTTAAAATAACAAATTCATAAAATGAGAAATGAGATTATAACTATAAGTATCAGAGACTCTCTTAAAGTTGTGTGATACCGTACACTATTACATTTTCAAACTTCACTGATTTCCTGGGAAAATACAAATGGCTGACATTAACTCAGTATGGACCACTAAACTTAATAAACCTTTGTAAGTGGAAAGAAATTGGGGGAAAAGGTTAATTCCCATAAGGTTTCTGAATCAAAGTTATTTTTTTAAAAAAACTATTTTCAAGTCCTAGTCTGCATGTCATACATACCACTTCAGCACAGAAAAATAAGGAAAAACTTTTAAATTCCTTTTATAGCTAGTATAGCCATAAATACCTAATAAATATAGCATGGGAAAAATTATAAACCAATACTACTTTTGAGTATAGATGTAAGTTCATAAGTAAATTTTAGAAAATGGAATCTCTCAAACAATAAGTACGGTGAAGGATATGAGCCTTTACCCCACTCACCAACTGATAAGACAGCCTGCTACAGTTTCATGTGGCAGAAGAAATGAGACTTAGGGGTCAGAAACAAAGGGTGTTATTACCTGTAGCGAAGGAAGCAGACTGAGCATCATTGTGTGTGTCATTGCCCTTTGCCCCCCATTCTCAGGGGTGGTAGTATGGGCCCAGGTAAATGCTTGCATGTTCAGCGTGTTGCATTTAGGAGAGGAACTCTGAGTTTCAGAAACTTGATTCTTCAGAAATGGGCGTGAAGCATCTGGCCACTGCCCCAAAGGGAGACATTATCTTTATTATAGTAAGCATGCCTGCAGTTTGCTCCCAGGGCAGACACTATGTCTTCAAGGCTATAAGCAAACCTGCCCTTTGTTCTGTAGGGAAAGACCATCTCTATTCTTGAAAAGCTACTCTGAAACAAAGGGCAGTCAGTGCCTCCGCTCACAAGATATATAAAAATGTGAGAGACCCAGGGAGAATTGCCTCCCAACACATCAAAGTGGTATTATTCTAAAAATGCAAGGATAGTTTAATGTTTGAAAATATAAGTAGGGCAAAGAGAAACAGTATCATAAAATTCAACATTATTTGTTGTTTATTAAAAAGGAAATATTTTAATAAATAAAAATATTTTAACGGTCTAATTTAAATCCATCAATTAAAATATATTTAAATCTACTAAATATGTATCCTAAAATAACAAGCAACATCATAACGTACAATGAAATCTTACAGACATTCCCATTAAAATCAGAAACAAAATAAAGATGTCTGTTTTGACTGCTTCTATTTAACATTTTTCTGGAAGTTGTAGTTAATGAAATAAAAATGAAACATATGTAACAATTATAAGTGACAAAAATCATCATTATTTTAAATGACATAATTATACATAGGCTAATCAAGAGGATGAAAGAAAAATCTTTAAAAATAATGAGTTCAATAAAGAAGCCACAAACAAAATAAATATTTTAATGCATATATGCCAGCAATGATTTATTTTAAACAATCTTAAATCTTAATAACTATTTCTGATTCCATTCCCAATAGCCTCAAAAAATTTAAATAGTAGAAATAACCTGAACAAAAAACAAAATGCCACCTACATGAAGATGAATTTAGCACTTTTGAGACACTCAAAAATATTAAAAATAAATAAATCAGATGTTCTTAGATTGAAAAATTTATAAATATAGCCCTAGCTGATGTAGCTCAGTGGATTGAGCGTGGGCCTGCCAACCAAAGCATTGCTGGTTCAATTCCCAGTCAGGGCACATGCCTGGGTTGCAGGCCAGGTCCCCAGAATGGAGTGCAACCACACATTGATGTTTCTCTCCCTCGCTTTCTCCTTCCCTTCTCCTCTCACTAAAAATAAATAAATAAAATATTTTTTAAAAAAAGAAAAATTTATAAATATATTAAATATTCCCAAGTCGAGTTGCAAATATAAATATATTCTAATTAAGTTCCCTAAAAGATTTTAGGACAGAAACTTGATTAAGTAGTTTGTAAATGCATATGGAAGAATATCACCTGATGATAATAAATTTGTTTCTAAAAATAAAAGCAATGAGGAGGGATTTAATCTTTCTGAATATTAAAATATACTATAAAACTTCAACAAGCAAACAAAACAAAGAGATTATAGAAAAATCAGCATGTAGTGCAGTAGAGAAAGTCAGAGACCAAAAACAGATATATATGTATCATAAATCAGTAAAGAAAGGATGCCACTGACTCAACTGATTTTTTTATTAAAATAAAACCACTTTTGAATGGCTCTCCTATACCAAATAATCCTGGATTGTAAGAGATATACTTTTAAAATAAAACCATAGGAATGTAAAGTAAAATACAGATGACAATCTACTGGGTTAGGCAAAGACAAAAATACAAAAGGCAAGATCAGAAAAGTTATGATGGAATAAATCACAAAGGAAAATAAGAATAGATTTAACTGCATAAAAACAGAAATCTGCACACAAAAAGTCACTGTAAATAGTGTTAAAAGGCATTCAATTACTACAATAAAATATTGTGAAAGTGATGACAGGCACATATCCAGTGATGAGAGACAGCATAGGGAAGCTTGAAAGCTCAAGCTACAATTTATAATATAGAAGGAGATAAAATGCGATAGGTTAGGAGCATGGGAGCAAATCTCAGCTCCATCTCTTGCCAGGGGTGTGGTCACGCCTCAGTTTTATCATCCATAAAATGGGAGTACTAATAATAACACCACCTCCCAGCGTTGAGTGAAATGAGAAAATGCACCCTGGGACAGAGGAAAAAGTAAATAAATGTGAACTATGGTAATATTGGTTGGGGCAGAGGGGTATAATTAATTACCACTTTTCTCTTCACTCACAGTTTTTCCCCACCTGGGTTAGGACCCAGGTGAGAGAATAATTCATCTGCTAAGGACCTACACGTGACCCTAACGGTTAACAATACCAGATTAGAAAAACTGCTCAACCTGTGGCCACAAGCCCACTAACACTCTTGCTTAATCCAACATTTAGGGAGGGGGAGGGATGCCCAAATAAGTGGGTCTTATGTGGAAAACGAGAGAAACAAAAGCTGATCCCATCCTGGAGACAAGCAGTTTCGAGAAGGAGGAAGAGCTAAACCAGGAAGCCTGAGAATTTCATAGGATGGTGATCGGGAATGACTGAGTTGATACCTTCAAGTTACCTGCCCAAGGAATGGCTCGACCTTAGGACCCAAAGGTGACAAGCAAGTGTTCTGTTTCTTTCTCCTTCCTGATCAGTGGAAGGGAAGGAGGGCTTCCCAGCCCCAGCCCCAGCCCACCCCGTGAAACAGGAGGTGGGAGGAATAGTATTCCCCATTCTACCCCATTGTATTATCTGGAAACTATTTAAGCTGAAGAAATTGCAATGGAATATTTTACAACCATTCAAAAGTATATTTTTGGAGACTTTCTTAACATTGGGAAATTGTCACAATACAATGCTGAACAGGCTGGAGAAGTAGCAAACTATTGTTTATTCATATTTACAGGGGAAATTCTGAAAAGTACACTAAAATGTTAAAACATTGATTATTTGAGGTAGTGGAGTTATGGGAAAAAATTAATTTTTTTAGAGTTTATTTTTGAAACTTTCCACAATTTTTATTAGATTCCTATTCAGAAATATGACTGGTTACTAGCTTCTTAAGACAATTTCCATCTCTCCAACTAACAGGACCCTAATTTAAAAGGATTGAAAGTATACAGTTTACTTCTTGGCACTGGAATTTTAGAAAAAGGTCGGGAAAGAGGGACATTTTTCTTTGTTTCTATATGCACATTTTTGGTTTTTTTACGAGCTGCATTACTTTTGAAATTAAAATGTAAGCTATTAAAATTTGCATTTTAAAAGTATTTTTAAAAACAGAGACTGGGGAAACAAGACAAAGCTAAATGTGTGTGTGTGTGTGTGTGTGTGTGTGTGTATAAACACTAAAGTTTATGGTTGGACTTGAGTATACTACCATCTAAAAGCTGAGTATTTATGTCAAGGCTCTGTTTCTGTGAAGTTCAAGGGCAACAAACGGGCATTATAAAGATTAATAAAAACTTCAAAAGCCAAACCACATTTCTGTGGAGTTAGGAGCACAAACTGAAAGAATTAATTTGAGAAGGAAGAGGTGGCATATTTCTATGGTTGTTTTGTTTTGCTTTTGCTGAGAAACCCAGTACTTCCAGTTCTTTAACAAAAAAGAAAACTCTGTAGCTTGTTGTGTGGAAAATGGATGATGCCTGAGTGTGTATCAGGCCACCGACAAACATGCAGAGGGTTAAGAATATTGTTTTCAAAGTAGAATGTCCATCTAAAGGTCTAATTACTGATCTAGTCCCCAGGCCTGCCAGGAGTTGGATCACCTATTCGGTGACACACGTATGTTTGTACAGATGCGTTTTCTAAAACCTGACCCCAACCCGAAGGATATGATGGGCAAAACTGCAGAACTGGCCTCTTGAAAATAAAAGCCAAATTGAATGAGAAGAAAGGATGAGCACTTCTAATGTGTGGCTGCCAGATGGTCGATTCACGAGGCAATGATTAGAGGGGACAACTCTGTGATCGTACCTCCCAGCCACACTGCACCACCTTTAAGGCTTGAGAGCTGCTGCATTAAACTTTAATTATATTAAGACTGTGCTCTATTTACAAAGTGACTTTCATCCCAAGAATTCAGGGGACGTCATAGACATTCTCGAGTTTATCTTCACATCACTCCCTGAAAAGCAAGTTGGAGCAAGTGTTATCTTCTGCTTACAGGCTGGGGAATCAAGGCGGGTAAACAGGTCCTTTGTGTCCCCTATTGAAGCCGGAGTCACTGAAGGGAGGGCTCTGCCTTTTGGCCTCTCGGAAGGAGCCAGCTAGCACACTCAGAGCTGAACTTGGCCTTCCAGTTCAGGAGGAATCTTGATGATTAGATGGAGCATCGATATCAGTAGGCAGAGTAAGAAAATGGCTACATGTATGAAATAAGCAACTCAAGATATATCCCATCACAGGGGATGGAGAAGAGGTCTCCTCGATCACGTGATGCTGGAAACTCCACTAGCAAAGAAAATTTTCTTTTAGTTATGGCACTGCAATCTCAAAAGCCCCCTATGAAGTGTAAATACCTGTAGAGGCATACAACCTTTAGCTGCTTTCAGACAATAGCATTGCAATTTTAATTCATTTATTAAATTTCTCTTTAATTATGTTGCTAGCTGAATCCTGAGTCTCAGTGGAACTAGACACAGAACACATACATTTTGATAGAAGGTCATGTAGGTTCTACAGCCTCAAGTCCTTTTTGAGACAAAGCTACATATTAATTAATTTAATTAATCAGGTAGAAAAATAGGTCCAGACCATTTCTGATGAAAACAGAAAAGTATAATGAGAGGAAACTGTCTTCATTCAAGTCCTGCCTGGCCTTTCAGGAGCTACACTTCAGCAGGCAAGTCAACCTCACTAAACCTCCATTTCCTTCTGTTGAGTGAGAACAGTCATAGAGATCTCGGTTTGGATTCCCCCAAGGGCACTTCTGAGTCAAGGACAGAGAGCAGCTTTGGATGGTAACATCAGGGAGGCTGAGAGAGACTGAGGAAGTGAGATGGGGAGGAAGTGGCTTAAGTGAGAGGTTACCTCTGTAGTCAACTGCTTCCAGTCCCTTTGAGGACCCTTTAGGAGACTGTAGGAGTCTGCCCCTTAATTGTCCCACCCGAAGAAGAGGAAGGTGGGAGATTTATTCAAGAAGTCCTGTCCCTGGAGTGTTGAGGGTCACTCCTGGGCAAAGACTCTCAGATACTTTCAGGTTATCCCAGGCCTGGGCTGAGCATTCTCCCATGACAGCAGAGCACACCTCAGGCAGAGGGACACCAACCTGCCTGCTGGAGCCACTTCACAGTTAAGGAAAGTCATGGAGGACAATGCAAACACAATACTTAACATAATGTCAGGCACAGAATACAGAACCAATAAATGGCAAATGTGGTGGTTGTTACAATTGCCGCAGGTTTGTTTGTTTGTTTTTTTTATTAAAGTAAACCTAGGCACCGTCTCAGCAGAAGGCTCAGGGGCCAGGAGACAGCCTGACCCCCTGGATATGTATGGGAAGCCCTAAGAGTCAAGGTCAGTGAAAATAGTACAAATATGAGCTTGTGAAAGGCCACCTTCACGTTCTTCCGAGTTCTTCCTGTTTGGTCCTTTGGAAAACTGGCAGGTCCACTTTGTAACATCTCTAATGAGAACCTAGAGAAAAGTAGGCTGCGGGTTCCCACTACCAGCCTCTCAACATAGAAGCACACCCTCGAGGTGGAAAATCCCAAACACCCGCCCGGGACAGAACTATCTGACTGAAGAAGGAAGCTGCAATAAATATTTCTGGTTTAACCTGGGCTGCGTGACAGCTTCTCTGAGGTTTGCTTCAAGTCAAGGCCCCATTCAACAGGCATAAAGACCTCACAAATCGACTGCCAGGGCAAACACTGGCCGTTTGAGCAGAGAACCGAGGCCTTTTGCCAAGCAGCTGAGCCTGTCAGTCCAGGGGATGCAGGATGACTCTCTGTGGGCTGAAGGGGAGCATAATGGAGCAGGGTGATCTCCTGTGGACAGGCACAGAGGCTGCACTAGCTGAATACATCACAATTCCTTTGTGCAGCGCTGTGCTTTTACCACCCTCGTGTATGGAACACGGCTTACAAAAGGAAACAGCGTTGTTTGGCAGGTAGCAAATCATTTCAATTGTGCCATTTTTCTGTTTACTCAAACAAATATAAAGATGCTTTTATTTTCCACAAAGAATTGTTATCACTATTTGAATCTATGTTGCTTCAAAAACAAACATCTTACTTTTAGTATCACAGCCTAGCATTCTGTTCCTTAGAGAAGTGATATGCTTTAGTAGGCTGGTGGGAAACTTGTAGAATACTGAAAAGATAACACAAATTCCAGAATAAACAACATGGAAACTTTGTTTTGGGGACTCTAATAACTATGATTGCTCCCTACAATAAATGGACATTAGTTAGACATTAAATGACTAAAACATAAAGGATTGGCCTGCAGGGTAGTTCAATCCTCCCTAAACCTCTACATGATCTTACAAGACTCTGCTCAGGGTTGTCCATCTCTCTCTGCCAAAACTGGGCCCACCTTCCCTACAAGCCCACTCCCACTTCCAGCTGTGCTCCATGGAGACGTTACTCCTTCTCTGATGAGCTGGTGCTTACTGGGACCTGTACCAGCTCTCAGAAAATGAGCCTCCTGCAAAAATTACTGGATTCACTTGTGGTTCCTATTTTACAAGGCTGCCATGACTCCTTCAGGGAGCCGTATCTACCTACCCTCGGCTACATTGCCTGGCTAAGTCTCTCTAGGATTCTAGTCTGATTTTGTTTCGATCCTTCCAATTTATGAAACTCAAGCTAACTTATATAATAAACTCAGATAAGTAAAGATGTCCTTATTATAGGTTAGTTTGTCTCTCTTCTGTCTTTTGTGTCTGAGTCAATGTTATCAACATCCTCCTCAAAACAAGTAATGATTCATGAGAGCTTATATGGATTATCCTGTGTCCTTCTCAAAACACAGAGAGATAACATGTATCCCCATTTGACGAAGGAGAAATCTGAAACTTGAGAGATTCAGTAACTGGACTGAATGATTGTACAAACAGTCGGGTCTGCACTTTGTCTCCATACCCTGCTCTAAACTACCATGTTTCCCTTCTTTTTCACCTTCACAGGCTTTGAGATCCTGGGGGACCACCTAGCACAGCACCATATGTATATTTTCTATTAACAAAGGCTACCATCATAACACCTTTCCTGTGTGGTGCCCCTTACATCACGGGAGCTCTTTCCACGTTTATTCTCTCAAATGACAACAATCACTATAAGGGTCAGTCAGGCAAAACTCTGCCTTCTCTACTTTAAAAAAGAAAACTTGAAATTTGACATTTTTTAGCCACAGCAACAGCCAATAAACTACCTCTACTTAGCTTCACTCTCTTTCCTCGCCCTTCAGGATGCGTATTTCCCCCAGACATCATGTCCACCTTGGACCTGGTTTGCCTCTGTTGAAACAGGGATGTGGTTTCCTCTACGAAAAGCACCCCCTTGACAGAGCTTCATGCCTGTATCAGTGGAGGGGTAAGTGTCCCGAGGCTGAAATCCAGTTAGAACCTCCTCATCTGCAGTATGTGTAACTCGGCATGAAGAATGTTCTCTCCATGGAAAACTGGGGCATAATCTAGGCTTTCAGTGGAGGGCAGAAAAGGGAAACCGCAGAAATCAATTCAATATTTTGAGGTGTAGAGTGGAGACAAAGGAAATGTTTTCTCAACTATTTTGTGGGCAGAGAAATAAGATAATTCTTTGCCTCTTTAAGACCAAAACATTTTCCTCGGTTCATGGTGTGACCTGGCCGTGCTGTTTCATGATCTGATCCATTTTCCCACAGTTACTTCAAGAATCACACATTGGCAAAGACCTTGGTGTGGACACTGAAATACTCGGGTCACCATCACAGTGCTGCCACCCATTAGCACTGTGACCAAAAGCAAGTTCTTTGATAAACATTCTAAGTCCATTTTTCCCTTCTGTAAATGGGGGTAATAAATCTACCTCAAAAGATTGTTGTGAGGATTAAATAAGAATTCAAAGCATGTGAAGTGCTAGATAGAAAGTCCCTAGCAAACTAGAGCTGCTAATCTACAATATTCTTTTTTAAAAATCATTTTAAAGTCCTATTTCACTCAGGAGATTTAAGTGTCCTGCAATCTGGTGATAATAAACATCAATAGAGATGATAAGTTATAGCAATCCAGGTAGATAATACTCTGTGACATAACATAAGACATCCCAATCTCAATGTCTTAGCACAGTCGGGTTTGTTTTATTGCTAATGGCAAGTCCAAGGCAGATCCTTGTCTGACACACCCCTGTGTTGAACCTCTCTTCTCCAAGTGGTGACTCAGGGATCCAGGAATGTACCTACCACCAAGGGGCTTCTCCCATCTCTCTTGCATCTTCCACTTGTTGGCGTCCAACTGCTCAGGTGGAACACGGAGAGGATAGACGTGCATCTGAAAGGTTTTCTGACGACCCACAGTCTGGTGTGCAGCACTCAGTCCCACCAGCTCCTCTAGGGGGACATAGGGCTGGGGAATGCTGTCGAGCTGTGTATCCAGGACAGAGAAGAGAACCGGACATGGGTGACCATTGCCAGAGGGATGGACGAGGGGGATCATTTCACTTCTAATTTTGATGCAAGTAGGACCTATACATTGGAGGCCTGGGCCCAAGTAGAGACTATAGGGTCACTTTATATTTTTAAAAAATAATAAACAGAAAAAAAGACTGTGGTGATCAGAGAAAAAACTATGGAGATAGTTTGATTTTGATTTTCCCCTCCCTCCTCTCCTCCCCTCTCATGCAGTGTCTTTCTCTGTCTTCTAGTGTCCCAGACTCCCATCATAGAGCCCCCAAGTAGGTCTGTCCCTCACAGAACTGCTTCATATGTCAGACAATGATCTCCATTAAAGTACGCCTTATTTCCTCAGAGCCATATTGTTGGATAGAGGACAGCTAATGAATCTGATAAAGCAATTCATGCAGCTGGAATAATGGATATTGTGGGAACTGTGTTACTAAGCCCAAGTAACCTGTATTCTTAGTACATTCCTTCTAGAGACCTTAACCCAAATAAATTGTCCAATGGTGAGAATTGCTTCAAACCTGAGTCTGCTATGACATGGTCAGCTCAGAGATGACTCACGTGCAGTAGGAGCAGCTCTGATAGAAACACTGGACCCTTTAACTGTTTCCTTTTACTCAAGTTTAATTGGGGTGGTGAATTACAGATCCATAAAACATTTTGATATTGGGTTGAATCATTTAGTCAGAAAGGGTTCTTAAGAAAGTATTACATAATTAGGAAAGAATTTTATGTAGCTACACAAATTCCTGATATCATTTACTCTCCTTCCTAAATAAGGAAATCCAGTTCCACAAGAGAGTAGTAAAATGCTCCGACACCATAGGTCAGCGTAATCATGGTAATTGTGTTCATGAATTAAAATCCCTCATTGACTATTGACTGGGAAAAATCACATTTCTTTCTGAATCCAGGGTGTTGTGGGGTTTTTGTTTTGTTTTGCTTTTTGGGTATTTTAAAAAGAAAATGTTTTTGAGGTGATTGTCAGAGAGGTAACCCAAGCCTGTTCAGTATGAATTGTTTCCTTGTGAGCAGGTTCATAAATGAGTGGTTTCTGGTTTCCACATCTTGAGTGTGAAGGACAGAGCTGCCCTTTCTGATGTCAGAAGCAGGGGCAATGACTTTGAGGACCCATTCATGGTATGAGGGCCACCCTCAAGAAGATCTGCGGCCATTCCCTGAAGACATCAGCGACTAGGAGCAGAAGAAGCAAGTGCCTGCAGCTGGGGCTCTGGACACAAAGCTGCCTCCTGAGGAGCGTGGGAGGACCCCAACTCCTGGGGACTGCCCCTGAGCTCGGCTCTCGCATTCTTTCCCCACCTTGATGTTTCTTCCACCCCACTAGAGTACTGAGCTATTCAGGTGCCCATTGAGTTAGGCATCACTACCCTCAAGGTAGAGACTGAGAAGCTGAGATGCAGAGAAAGAAACAGCTTTCCCAGTATCATTCATGTAACCACTGCTCATGAGGACCTAACGGTCCATCTCTCTCCCAAGCCATCTCCTCCTCCCAGACCCCTTATCTGACTCACTCTCAGCAGGCAACAAAGGAAAACTCATTCCCACAACAATATTAACAAAGAGGGGACACACATCCAGATAAATCTGAATGCAAGGCTGGCCTGGTCTCTGCACTAGCAATGTGACTTCCTAATGTCCCCTCTGGGGTCTGAGCTTTGGTACCCTCCTCCTAGAGTGGGGATCACAGGAACCACGTGGGGTAACTGTGAAGACCATGTGAGCTGATAGGTATGACATACCTAACCTGCCCAGCCCCTGGGAAGCACTGACACCAAGAAACATCAACAATGGTGATGATACCTTAATTTGTTTTTAAGTTTATGAGATTGGTCCTGGGCTAGGGGCTGGAATACAAGAAACAGAACACATCTCTGCCCTCGGGTTTAAAAATCTAGTTGGAAAGACAAGCTACATGCAATAGGAGAACAGTCTGTTTTCAGTGCTGAATGAATGGAATATGTAAAATTCATACAATCAGAAACAAGAAGCAGTAATAAGTAGGATGTGTTAGAGTAATTAAGCTATCTTTGGAACAGAGCCTGGGACAGCACCAGAGGAGAAGAATGGAAAAGGAAGCTAGGAAAAGTGACCTGAGCAGCAACAGCAAGGCTTACATGCTCAACAAAAAACTGATGGTAACTCCCAGACTCAGTTACAAAGATACTCAGAGTGTGTTTTAATAGTTGCTTTCTGATGCCCTGCATATTGTTTTGCGAAGGTCTATATCCCTACCTGAAAGTCCACCCTGCCACATAAGATAAATTAATGTCACAAAGAACCTTTTGGGGAGAAGTGGAGTGAGGTGTCGTTCTTCAAAAGGCCCACATCATTAGGTAGATCTCGCTAAGTAACTACTACAGTGAGTGTATAGTGGCAAGCCCTTTTCTCCTTTCATGGACGTGGACATGACCGATTGGAACTCTCTACACTGGTAGCATCTATCCTTTTCCTCTGAGGGCTCTGACCTACTCTTGTCATTCAGTTTCCCAGCAGAAGCGGACTCTGTGTGTGCCCACATGGCTGTAGGTACCTAACTCACGCAGAAGGCATATCTTGAGCAGAGACTGTGCATCTTAGACTTTAACAGGCACACATATCACCGGGGGCATTTGTTAATACGCAGACTCGGTATGTTCTGTAGGCCTGGGGTGAGGCCTGAGGCTCTGCATTTCTAAAAGGCTCCCGGGTGATGCCAAAGCTGCTGCTCCACAGACCACATTACAAGGTGCAATTGATTAACTTCCAGGTGATTTAGGAATCAAGTTCATGGGGACTGATTGCGAAATACTAGTCATCAATGACCTGGTGCCCCTCCCCCACTCCCCTGAGGTGTAAGTCTTGCTCACACACACTGACTGGTATGTAGGCACACTACTGTGCATTCCCAAGAGAGGAGTGTCATGACCAGGGGAAATCCCTTAGGGGTCTGTTAGCTTGTGACTACAATACCTGAGACTGAATGGACATCTCCGATTCCCAGACCACTTAGGTGTGAAGTCATGGAAACCTCTACCATTCCACAGAGTCCTTTGTATGTAGAGATCAGGAGATTTTCAAACACCATAAATCTAAAAACCAGGAGAGGCTATCTCTGTGCCAACTTCCTGCTGAAGGATTGGGCATCTCAGGGCACAGTTAGAGAAGGCAGGAGACAGCCGGTGCTCAGAAATCTCTCACCTGGAGGGTTTAAGTGCCGCTCTGAGTGCTTCTGTTTCGGAATATGGGGGCGCAGGGACAGATCATCCTGAGGCCTGTGTGGAATCAGAGCAAAGCTCTGGAAATGACACGTTCCCATGGCTTTAAAGGCCCTGAGAGAGCAGCGTCTGGGTCTCCCACTGACATGGTGACACACTGTGATCCTCTAGCTGCCTGCTGCCCACTGTCGGCACGGGTCACAGTCACCAAGGGCCCCAAGGTAACACTGCTTTTGTCCAGGACCCCCTTCGATGCCCATAACTCTGAAACTACATGACATCTTAACCTTTATAAGAATTTCTCCAAGACAGCATTTAAAAACACCCAAATCTTTCTTGACCTTTACATTTTAGTAGAGGTTTTTTCCCCCTTAAATTGATGTTACAATAATTTTTTTAAGCGATGGCATTTTTAAAGCTACTTTGAGAGGAACTTCACTTTCCCTTGCCCACCCTATTTGAGACCAAGCGTTAATCATGAAGGGAAGGCACCAAGGACCCAAACTCAGCTTTATTGTTTTCGTGTTTGTGACATTTTCTTTCTATCAGCCAGTGGGAAGTTCCTACCCTTTCCATTTATTATCTGCAGGTGGTAGAATTTGTTTCCCAGGCCCCAGCCCTCTTCCATCACCTTGCACCCCCTCCTCTGTCACAGCCCGACCTGTGGGAGCTCCTCCAGACTGGTGTTTGCAGAGAATGTCTGGTGGATGTTATCTTTAACTCTGCAAAATGCAAGTTCATTTTGTCTGGGGCAAAACAGGCCTTTTTGTCTGCCAAGGGACAACTCAGCTGTCACATTCTAATTTTTCCCCCATACAGGTAACTCTTGTAAAGGGAATGTAAGATGATTGACCTATAACTTCGCAGACATTTAAGTGATAAACCACAAAAATCTGAGGACCGATAGGCCACTGGGCTCCCAATTCTGCGTGGCTACAGTCCAATAGTGCTGAATAGCAGCTGCTATTCAGCAGCTATTCTAACCAGGGGTTCTTAACCTGGAATTCATGGGTGTAGGCATGTGCATAGAATTCGATGTTCATGAACTTGGATGGGAAAAAATTGCACTTTTATTTGCACTAAATGTCTAACTGAAATTTAGCATTTTATTCAATTATGAATACAGGCAAGAAACTACTGTTGTGTTAGTAGTGCCTTAACAGAAATTAGTAGCATCCCCAATGAAAATCACAGAGGTTTTCATATCACATTCCAGTGGTTGGAGATAACTTGAAAAATTGCTTATATTCTGCACTAGTTGAAAATATGGTTGTTATTCTTCTGGCTGCTCCATCTTGTTACTTAATGTATTAATAAAGAAGCATATATATTACTATGTCACACATTTGTGTTTTTTAATACTGTGATAATTATATTTCTATGTAATTGGTTTCCTTGGTAAGCCCATGTTTCTTTATGTTATACAGTTTAAAGCATCATTCTGAGACGTGTCCACAGGCCTCAGTGAATGTGAAAGTGATTCATAGCACACGTGGAAAATGAGTACAAGCCCTCCTTTAGAATTCTGGGTCTGTCCAAGTTCCTAATTGTCCATGTCATTTATTGTTCTGACCTTCCTAATGCATGCAAAATTTTGAGTTGGCTTTCTTTAGTGGTCATTCAAGCCGCTTTTCTTTGCATTAGGAAATATGTGATATTATCACAGGTAATATCACAGTTATTCACTCATTGTATCATACATTTAATTAAAATGTCCCTAGTGACCTTTATTAAACTTTCTGCCAAGTATTGTGAAAGGTTAGTAAATAAATAAGATACTGTCCCTGCCTCCAAAATCTTGGACTCAAAAGTTCATCACTCTTACAAACCCCTCATTACATTATGTGTGCTCTATGCTGTTATTCCACCTCTAGCAAGATCTACACCTGAGAAGCAAAGAACACCCTACCCAGCCTTAGGCCCTGTGTTGTCAAGAGACAGAAATGTTACGTCATTCATTTCCTTCCAGAATTGAGGCTATGTATACAATAGGTATTTATTATGTACCAATTAAATGTGCCAACAAGACAGATTGATGACTCTAGATGATTTTCACATTTCTGACTTCATTTTTCAAAGTGAGAAATGCTACTTTTTATCAAGAAATAAAATGTGGGGGTGAGGGGGAACCAAGCTTGCCAGAAAGAAAGATGTTGAGTTTTGATCTTGGTGAGCATGAGGTTGTATGATTTGGATAGTTGGATATGTGGATGTAGAGCTTAATAAAGTGTCAGTTCAAATCTTAAATTCAGAAGCCATCACTGGTATAGGTGGTAAGTCAAACCACTGGCAAGTCTGAGGTTGCTGTGTTAACACACAAATACGCATTCTGTGAGGTGTTTCAAGTAGCTAGAGACAATGACAAGTGTATAGTAAGCACCTCCTAGCCCAGTACCTCCATGAAATAATACAAAGCAACCCCAGAAACATGAAAGCTCTATGCAAAACCACGCTTTTAGTGTTACCTGAATAGAATGCTAAGAGTGCTAAATAAAATTACAAGTAGAGAGAGAAAAAGAAATAAATCCCATGCCCTTCCCTCTCTCTCTTCCTTCCTACCACAATGCTTTGCCACAAACAAAGGCAGGCAAATAAAAACTGCTCAGGATAGAAGACAGGCACAGGCAAAAAGACCTCGGGGAAAGTTGGGGAGGACACCAGAATGACTGAATAGAGTAGAACTTCGGGAAAGGGGTTTAGATATATGCGTCTTTTAAAGGCTAGGCAGCCTCTTAAAGGGCCAAATGCATGATTTTAAGGGATAGACAAAATTTAAATGATCAACTGTGATTTAAAGGGACAATCTTTCCAACACATAGCTTCTGAAAGAGAGAAAAAAGAAAAAAAAAACACAAAGACTAGCAATCACCTAATTGCTAAAGGTAATGAAGTGGAAAGAAAAAAATGTAGGGTCTTACAAGAAAAAATAAATCAACAACATTGTTGAACTCAGTTTCTCCCCCAACATCATAACAAACAAAAACCTGCTAAAGTGCCTGAATTATACTACACCAACAGTAAAGAGTGCCATTTAACTAGAACCATGTAAAATGGTTTCACAGGACAAAAATTTAAAAACAGAATAATGAAATTCAAAAAAATGATGATTACAGAAACATCCCCTCTAAAATACTCATAAAGTAGAAAGAAACCTATAGCCCATAGTGAATTAAATGAATTCTAATAAGCATTTGAGGATATGAAAAACCACTCTAAATTACCAATTCAAATGCTGAGAGTACAGATGAACAAAAAAAAGAAGAAATGAAAAAATAGTTGATTGAACTCAGTACACAAATGGAAAAAAGGTGATATGATCTCAGAAGACAGGAGAAATTACAAAATGCCCAAGAAAAAAAAAGACTTGAAAAAGATTTTATAAGGGACATTGAAGAAAGACAAGAAAACAACCAAGAGAATAAAAATGACACAAAAGAAGACATAAAGTTGGTCAGAGAAAAATAGGGGAAATAGATGATAGGCAAAGAAGGAATAATATTGTATTATTGGAGTCCCTAAAAGAAAAAATAAAAGAAAACAAATCAAACGCAACTACTCTTTAAGATTCTAATCCAAGAAAATTTTCCAGAAATAAAATAAGCTTTGAAAACTTACAAGGTACCTAGGAAAATTAACCCAAAATGATGAAAGCTGGAACATATCCTAGTAAAACTATTAAATTTCAAAGACTAAAATAAAATCCAGAAGACCTCCAGGCAAAAAGAACAAATAATTTTTGCAAAATTATACTTTTACAGAATTAATAATGACAAAAGAGTTCAACTGGCATCAGGATTTTAAAAACCAACATAAAAAGAAGGCTATAATGGAGTAACATTTTTTTTAATTTCAATGAAAGAAATGTGAAAAAATAATAATTTTCAATACATAAAAACTTTTGGCATTCTCAATCCATACACTGTTCTTGAACAATCTACTAAAAAATAAGCTTTATCCAGCCAAATGATGACTGAGAAAACTCTAATGAAAGTACTAGTACAAAAGCCTTTAAAATATATAAATATACAAACAATACTTAAACAAAAGTGGGGATGGAAAGGCTGCCATATTGCTGTTGTGTATTGTGACGAAGTTGAAAATGCAACTAAAAACTAGGAGGAGAAGGGAGGGAAAATTGAATGTGCCTATACTGTTGTGTAGTAAGTAAATATCAATGGATCAAAATCCTGATTTGGGGGAAAAGTTAACAAAATAGATAAACTATTAGATCACTTGACCCCAGAGAAGGCAAAATGTACAAATTTTTTTTTCCAGAAGAGGAAAATAACCATTGAAACAAAACAAAACATAACAAACTGAGTAGCAGCCCTCTATGCAAATAAATTAAAAAACCCAGATTAAATAGATAATTTCTTACAGAAATACATATTGACCCCTTAGGGTTAGAATGCTTAAACAGACCAATTTCCATCTAAGAAATAGAGAATTTTATTAAAGAATTCCCCCTCAAAAAAATCAGCAAGCACAGATGATTTCATAGGGGAATTATAATATTCATACTTAAAAAGATAAAGACGATGCAAAGACATAAAAACCTACAGAGCAACAATACTCATGAAAATCACTGCAAAAATTGTAAACAAAATATTCACTAACGTAATCCAACACATTTAAATCTCTTCAATACCAGTTAAATCACATCTAGCCACATGCGTGCCATTCTCTCCAGAGCATGCTTTCCTAACAGTAAACCTCCTCATTTTGGCATCATTTGCAATCTAGATAGGCTGAGAATTTTCCAAATTATCAACTTCTGGTTCCTTTTTGCTTAACAATTCTTTTCTCAATGTATCCCTTTCCTGTCACTTTACGATAAGCAACAGAAGAAACCAGGCTGCATCTTCCATGCCTTGCTGAGAAATCGCCTCAGCTAAATATCCAGGTTCCTTACTTACAATGTTTGCTTTAAACACAACCAGAGGCACAGTTCAGTTAATTTTCCTTCTACTACATGACAAAGATCATCTTTCAGCATCCAATAACTTGTTCCTCATTTCCTTCTCAGACCTCACCAAAAGTGATTATAACATATGTATTTCTACCAACAGTCTGCTTAAGGCAATTCAGGTCGTACCTCCAAATTCTTAAAGCCTCTCACCCATTACCCAGTTTTGAAACCCCTTCCACATTTTCTGTTTGTTACGGAAACACCTCACTTCCCAGTACCAAGCTCCCCATCAGACTTCAATGGTCACTGTTATACATTATCACAAACTGGGTGGCTCAAAAGAACAAGAATGTATTCTTTCACGCTTCTGGAGGTGAGAAGTCTGGAATCAAGGTGTTGGCATCTCTCACGTGGCCTCCGTAAGGTCTAGGAGGACCCATTCCTCTCTTCCACTGGCCGCTGCCAACAGTCCTTGGCTGGCGACTGTATGACTCCAGTTCCTGCTTCCACTCACACCACCCTTTCCTCTATGTACGTGGCTTATCTTACTCCATCTCTCTCTTATAACCATACTTATGGTGGCATAGAGGACTGGATTGATAATCCTCATCTGAAAATCTTCAACTTAACTACCTATATACAAAATTATTATATAATGTAAATAGACTGTAACACAGATTCTGAGGATTAGGCTCCGATGGCCGTTATTTGGCCCACTACATACACACACATAATAAGACTAAAAAAAATAACATAGGCATTTCCATAGACACTGAGAAAATGTTTAACAAAATTGAACACACGTTCTTGGTAAAAGTACTCTCTCTAGTATATAGGGATTGAAGTATACTTTCTCAACATAATGATTAGTCTAAAGCCAGCATCTTAATTAATATAGACACACTAGAGTCATTTCTACTAAGATCAGGAATAAGACACAAATGGTCACTATTTCTTCTATTATTACAGGTATTAGCCAATACAATTAGACAATAGGAATTGACTAGAGGCAGAAGAATAATTAAAGAAGAAGGAAATCTATATTTGTAAATAATATGATAATATACCTGGAAAACCAGAGAGAATCAATAACAAAACCCACTGAAACAATAAAAGAATTTATTGAAGTAGCACTATATAAAATTAACATGTAAAAATTAATACCCTTTATACAAACAATAAACAGTAGACATATTGATAGAAAAAAATCCATTTACCCCAACATCAAGATGAAGTAAATAATATGAGTAAATTTAATAAGAAGTGTGCAAATCTGTACAAAGGACAATTTTTGGACATTCCTAGAGGACACTAAAAGGGGCTGAATAAGTGAATAGACACCCACTATTCCTGGATAGGGTTATAGCATTATAAAAATATCAATTCCCCCTAAATTAATCTATAAATTTAATACAATTACAATAAAAGAGCAACCAGCCATGTTCTGAAGTTAGACAATTTGGTACTAATATGAGAAAAATGCAGTAATAAGTAAAAAACTAAAAACTTTTAAAAATGTGTGTGATGACTAGTCTTACCAGCCATTAAAACATTCTATAAAGCCTTGATAATTAAAACACTATGGTGCTAGAACACAAATAGGTACACAAATAGACTGGTGAATAGAATAGACCAGAACTAGACCCAAATGTATATGGAAATTTAGTATATGACAAAGGTGGCATCTTAAATCACTGGAGTAAAAAATTAGCTTTTTTAATGAGCTCATTAATGAGCTATTAATGAGCTATTAATAAATAGTTCTAGAATAATCAAGTAGTCATTTGAAAAAGGATAAAATTAGATACATATCTTGCACCATATAGTAGAATAAATTCTAAGAAGATCTAAACTGAAACCATACAGTACAGAGGAAAAATATGGCTAAATTATTGTTTATCCCTGGTAATAAAAAGCTTTCTAACTATGATTTAAGTTCCAGAGACAACTTTAAAATTGATAAATTTGACCGCATACAAATTAAATTTTTTGCCTTTCAAAAAACACCATAAACAAGTCAAAGGATAACTCACAACTGGGGAGAAAATATTTCAACATGTAGTAGAGGAAAAAAAGCTAATATTCCTATATATGAAGAAATCTTAAAAATTGAGGGACAAATGACCAAAATCTTGAAAGAAAAACAAAGAAAAGAAATAAACAGATAATTTACAAAAGAGAGATAAAAATTACACTCAAACATGTGAAAAATGCTCCAACTCACAATAATTAAAGAAATCAATTTCTCCCCCATCAAAGTGGTAAATTTGTAAAATATGAGAATGTTGTCTATGAGTAAAGCTGTGGGGAAAAGGCACTTCCGTACATTCTGAGTGGAACGCAAACTGGCATAACCTCCCCGAGGGACATTGGCAATATCTAACTAATTGGGCACACATTTCCTTTTTGACCCAGCAATCCCACTTTTAGGGGTATATCTCCAACAATACAAAAATGAATATGTAAAAACTTATTCATTGTTGCATTTTTTTTGCAGTTGCTAAATACTGGAAACAACTTAAGTATCTATATGTGGGACAGTGCTTGAATTGTTATACACTCATAATGGAGTACTACTACACAATTATATAAAAATGAGGAAAACTATGATACATATTAAGCATAAAAAAGGGAAAGCCTCAAACACTATATACAGTATATGCTCCCTTGTACAAAAACTTACATAAAAAATACACAAGTGTCTGCTCCTTTAAGCAAAAAGAAATTCAAGAAGGCTAAACAGGATTTGAATAAACTCAAACTATCTCCCTCAAAATACTTACCAACACAAAGGGAAAGACGGTGGCTTTACAGTGGAGAAATCAGCAGACACCAGCCTGAGTGATCAAGGTAAATATCACCCATAGGAAGAACATATGTCCCCATCATGGAGCCTTCGACATGATGTGCTGAAAAAGGTCACGGTATCATTTCTGTGGCATTCTTGCCAAATCTGCATAACCTCAACCCAATCATGAGAAAACATTTGACAAACCTATATTAAAGGACATTCTACAAAACCACTGATCACTATTCAAAAAGAGCCCAAGTTATGAAGGACAGGAAAAGAAAAACGATCACAGGCTGAAGGCAAAGAGCAATGCGGAGTACTGGACGGGATCCTGGAACTGGAAAATGATATTTGCATGAAAACTAGTGGACTTCCACTGAATTCTGTAGTTCAGTTAATAATACTGTACTAATGTTCATTTCCTATTTTTAATAATTATAATTTAGTGGTGAGAAATGTTAACATAAGTGGAAGCAGAGTGAGGAATGTAAAGAAACACTTTACAGTATTTTGAGCAACATTTTGTAATTCTAAAATTAGTTCAAGATGTTGTTTTAAAGCCATTAATTAATGAATGAAATAGATCTCTTAATTTCTACTAAGGGTTTTCTGGAAACCTCCACTGCTCCACAACTCCCCTATAAAAGTTTCAAAACATTTCTAAAACCACAGATGTACCACTAATCTTAAACTCACAGGGATCAGAAGGGCAGGTGGCCAAATTATCGAGGAAGAGGAGAGAGCAAGAAGGGGCACCAGGGAAAATGGGGCATCTGAGGGAGAGATTTTTTAATGACCTATTTTATGTTGCTAAATTTATTCATAACCTGGAATGGGTGACAACTATCACAAGGACACAAAACTCATCAGGTAAATTCAAGGACTTAAAAAAAAAAAGCCATCTAACCACCTCCTGTCCAAAACATTCAAGCTTAACCTTTCTCCTGGAAATGCAATCTGCTCCTTACACCCTGCCCGCAGCCCAGACTCTGAGACCTAGATTGCCACACGAGCAGAACCATCACCTTGTCCTGATTCAGTGGGCCCTGGGTACAGTCTCAGTCTGAGATCCTCGGGGTCTGTGGAGATGTGCCTATTTATTGCTAAAGGAGGCCACGCACAATTTATGTCCTTCATGTAACTTTGCCCTTAAAAGCTATTCTCAGACTCCATTTCAATGACGTTTTTCCAACAACCATAGGAGGTGGTGATCATTGTTCCCTCATTTTAGAAGTACGTGGGAGAAATGAGAAAAATCTGAAAACTATTAACTGAGGTGCTCACAATTTAAAAATTGTGCAAAAGCACCAAATATATTATCTCCAGCCACTGGCACCTGCTTTTTGGTCTAACAGACTGAGCTTCTCTGGCAACTGTGTACCTGGAACTGGTAACCACAGGTAACCCAGCTGACACAGCTATTGCCATCACACTCACAAGGCAGTGATGTAGCTCTTTACACTCTTCAAAGCCCTTTTCACGTTTTATTTAATTTGACCCTCAAAATCACATTGTAATGTCAGTAGGATAGATATTTCCTTTCAATAATGACGCTATGGTCTGAATGTTTGGTGTCCTTCCAAAATTTATGTTGAAATCCTAACATATAAGGTGATAGAGATGGGCCTTAGGAGGTGATTAGGTCATTAGGGTGGAAGCCTCATAAACAGGATTAGCGGCCTAATTAGAGAGGCTCCAGAGACCTTCTCCTCTCCCTTCCACCCTGTGAGGACACAGCCAGAGGTGACAAGTTTGTGTCCCAAAAGAGACACTCCGCCCAACCATGCTGAACCCAGAGCTCAGACTTCCAGCCACCAAAACTGCAAGAAACACATTTTCATTGTTTAGAAGTTACCTAGCCTGTGATATTTTGTTATAGTAGCCTGAACGGACCGAGTCAAATGATAGCACTGTCCCATTCAATAGCACTCGAAGCTATATAAAGCCCCTTTCTTTACATTACCTTATTTAGGTCCCACTAAAGGAAGACTATGAGGTAATATTACCCCCCACTTTCTAGATAACTAAAGCTCAGGATGGACTGATCCAAAGCCACTCTGGTAGTAAGAGGAGACAAGGGACTTAAGGGAAATCTTCTGAGTCATAATCTAGCAATGGTCTGCCACTGTCTCATAACTGCATCAAAATGAAGAGAAATGAAGAGTTTCTGACTATGACTCCAAAAATGAGTCTATGTGTGACTTCACACTAAAAGGAAATCTAATGGGATCACTCTGTTCAGCTACTTTAGTCACCGTGCTGTCCTGGTGGGACTAGGTGGACACAGAACAAGGTCTCAAGTCACGTGGTTAAGAGCAGCGCCTGATCGGGCAGAGGGCTAGGATTCAGGCAGTTATCTGCATATCTGTGGTTCACTTAGGAACCAGTCCAAGGGTGTTGGGAGAGCCAGATAGGATCACGGTAATTCATTAATTAAAAGCTCAGAAGGAATCATTAGTATTTGAGGTAGGAGACAATTAGGCTTAAGGTGACTCCTATTACATAAAAACAATTTTTCATTTGGTTTTGTTTTGGTTTTTTCACTGCTTTACTTCTTGCCCTAGTATATCTTAAAGATGCCGTGATCACCTTGCATGACCCAGGAAAACTGGTTTCATAAGTGAGTCTTAACTGACCCTTCAGCTTGCTGCTGTGTTCCATGATGTTCCGGAGCCTGGCCCTGAGTTTATGAGAGGAGAGAGAGTAAGGCTGGGAAGGAAAGAGATTGAGAGAGAGGGAGAGAGAGGGAGAAGAAAAAGAAGAACAAAGAAACAGAAGAGGACTGAAGAGGGAAGAGCTGGCTGCGGGAGCGAGTGGGTGTCCAGAGAATCATGTCCATTCTGGTTCCTGGCTAAGCTGTGGACGGTGCCCAAGGGAAAATTCGAGCTACTCCTGTAATGGTCCCATAACTCAGATGGACAAGCTCACTAATCTCGCAGCTGTCACTTTACTTATATTAACATCAGAAACGTGATCGATTTTACTGCTAGCAGCCTGGACTCGGGGAGCCACACCAGGTGTTACTAACCTGCGCAGGTAGTGCTCCTCCCATCCGCCCCCTGGCGGCTGCAATGCAAGAGGTTTTAAGGCCTTTTCCCCTCCAGGTATCTAGGGATTTGTGCTCACCACCATTTATTTTTCTTTGTTTGTACTGGGGGGAAGCTTCGCGTGTGCAAAACGACATTCTGATAAATAGTAGAATATGGAACTGCATCAGGTCCTGGAGCTGAAGGTCACAAGGAAGTGAACAAAACCAGTAAACTCAGGGGTGTTTGGTCCTGAACTTGTGAAGCCAAACAATCTCACAGTTATGAAATGGAAAGTTTGTGGGGAAAAAACAAATGCTTTGGTTATTACAGTGTTACTACATTCATAAAATATATTTCACTGGGGGGGAGTTTACACAGGGGGTAATGAGATTTTTGCTTTATACATTATTTATAACCGCTTAATCCAGGTACTGTGGGTTATTTTTTTTATTCCTTCGTTTTCACAGCTACAAAACACTTCAGTATTTCTAATTTATTTCTGCTTACAATACAGATGTTCTCAATTGTGCTTCTAACTACATTTCAACTGTTATGATCGTGTTTATTTGTTTGTGTCAGCACACAAGCAGGGTTGAATGTGCAGTACACAATAGTGAGGCTTCAGGAAGCCTCTACAAAGGCCTTTTGTGCTTTACTTATCAACAAATTAAAATCTGCTCCTGGCACTATCTTTATCATCGGTGGTTTTAATCTTCGGGTAATTCCCTGGTAGCTGGGTAAGCAGAGCGACGGCCCCCTCTCCGTGCAGAAAGTTTGCCTGCCTTAAATCGGCACTTCTCAAGATGCCCATTTGGAAGCAACATTTGGAGAACATTTGGGTTATGTCCTCTAACTGAATTTCCAAGCTGTTGGTAACGGACTAAAGAAATTGCAGTCTGTACTGAATCCTAAGAAAGTAAGAGTGTCAGAGCCTTGAAGGTCATTTGTAAATATTGACATTTTAATTTTATTAGCATACCAAAATGGATCCCTCCCCCATTTGCACTGCCCCACAGATTGTGGGGGAAGGATCTCTTCTGAGCCCTATGGTTGCTAACAAGGCTGAGTTTGTTTGTACGAAATCTGAGTCAGAGGGGCGTTGCTCCCCTCTCCTCTCCACCACGGACTGATGCACCTGATTAGATAACAGAAACCTGTGGGCTGAATGTTCATGTAGTGACATGAAAGCAAAATGCAAAAATCGCTCAGGGAAAACAGCCTCCCACCCACTCACAGAGTCAAGTCAGGTGTCTAAAACCAAAGTTATTTGGGGAACCAATAACCGGCTAATGTAGCCAGAACACTCTTCTGCCTGTCCTCAGAAGCAGCAGGAAGAAGAAATGCCAGCACACCCCCGGGCTCTGTATCCCGTTCGCAAACCAGGACTCCACCTTCATAGCTTGATTTAATCTGGGCCAAATTCTAAAGGTGAGTTGCCAGTGACAGCCCAATCTCCCGCCAACAGCAGTGGTTAGGGCTCCCCACGCGCTTATCATGTTCGCCAAAACGCTTGAGTGTTGACCTACAAATGGCCTTTCTTTCTTGTACCGAAGCAAAGAGCCCTGCTCATGTAGAACAGCCTGGCAGGTTGATAACATGCTAGAATCATTTTTCTCTTGGGGCTCAGTGCATTGAAATGCAGGTCCAGAAAAAACCGAGGGGCCAGTGAGTGAAACGTGGAGGAACCAGGGCCACTTCAAATGGTCTCTGGCCTAAAAGGTTTTTTCTAAGTGAAAAGAAGAAAATTGAATGTGTGAACAAAATGATCTTTTAATGTCCCATAACTCAAGCTTCCTGACTTACCTCAAAAAGGAAGAAATGGTATAAAAGACAGACACCATTTTCTTTCTGCCCTCTGCTTCTGAGTTTTGAAAAGTGCTCCTCAAACATAAATGATCTAGCCTCTGTGCCCAAATAAATGTCGTGATTTACAACTCACACTATAGTTGCAAATCTCATCACCCTTCTCTACTCTAGCTTTAAAAATCTTGACTAGTTCAACTATTGAAACAGTGCAATAGATTACAGCAACGCTCAAAGGTGCACTGCTTTTGGTTTTTGTTTTGAAGAGATACTGAGTGGGCAGTCAGCCCCATTCAAAATTCCCACGTGGGCAAAATGTGTGTCTAGCCTCCCTCCCCTCCTCTCTCTGTGCTTTCCTCTCGCTCCTTAGCAACCTCCCCTTCATTTCACTGAACGACTTCAAGGTTCTTCCAGCTCTGCTCGTCCCTTTCAGTCCTTGGAAAACAAAGCCAGTTACTACCTTAGTATATTTGCCCGTGTGATTTAGTTTTGTGTCTTGCACAAACCCAGAGAATTCCCATTTTAAAGAAAGCCAAAGGAATGCATTTTTCCAGGTGGAATGTCAGACACCATTACAACTGAATATAATACAATTTGGGGCAGAGGGGATATATTCTCAGCATCTTTGAAGTAGATGAGCCTGTCAAGTCAGTACCCATCAGGCTGACCTGGTGAATTCCAGGACAAAGCGCTCCCCCAGCTCCCTCACACACAGCTTTCCAAGGTGAATTGGTAGGCATAGTGTATAATATCTCTGCCTGTCTACTCAGAATCTAATACTAATTGATTCTATTTAACCTTATACCTGATACCTGAATACCTGAATTAAATTAACAGACTCTGGCACTTCTGGTTATTCTCAAGACCCTATTGTCTTCCGCCTCCCCAAAACAGAAGAATAGAGCAGTGCTTAAAATATTTCCAGAATGATGCCTTGGCTGGTGTGGCTCAGTGGATTGAGTGCCAGCCTGTGAACCAAAGGATCACTGGTTTGATTCCCAGTCTGGGCACATGCCTGGGTTGCAGGCCGCGTTCCCAAATGGGCGTGCGTGAGAGGCAACCGCACACTGTTTCCCTCCCTCTCTTTTTTCCTCTCTTCCCCTCTCTCTAGAAATAAATAAATAAAATCTCAAGTTTTTGTTTTAATTTCCAGAATGAATAAAAGACATGATAGAGTCACTATCTTTACAAAGAATTTGTTCACTCTGGTTAGCCCTGATTTGTTTCAACCTAAAGTCTATGATGCCTTCTTTCCAGTCTGGCCTCTGCCACACACTTGAACCCATAGAAGTAGGAGGGGGAAGAGAGATGACTTGTTTTATTTGAGCTTGTGAAAATGATGGCTTTTATCAAGTTCAATGTCGTAAGTTTTCTTCCACAAGAAGGAAAAGTATACTTCCCAGTGAGTGATAGTTCTTTATTACATAGAAATGGTTCCTAATTCTCAGCAGATAGAGCATTTGAGCAAACAGGGACATTCTCCCAAGTCACAAAGAATGATGCGATGGTCAATATGATTGATTGTTGTAAGCTTTCATAGCTCGTTTTAGACTGAGTTCCTGAAACATGGGACGGAACAGTGCCTGCCGGCCAAGGGAAGCCATTGCTGGGAGAGTAACACAGACATCCAAAAGGCTACCAGGACAACCATCATTTCCAGTATTATTATTAAAAATAGTAAGGCAACAAAATAGAAAATGTAGGCAGTATTTACTAGATTCAGAAAACATCCCCCCCAAAAAAAGAAAACATCCCCCGACAAAAAGGGGAATTTTCAATTTTCCAGGAAGTTTGAAATCTATAATTGTCCAGCATCATTTCTGGACATGTAGGGATAAAACCTTATTTTTCTTATTTTTGCTTGGATTAGTGTATGTCAATCAATACACACATCAGCAGCACCTGGGGAATTACATGAAGTTTTGTCTTTTTGTTTATTTTGTTGCTTACTTGTTTGTT
Organism: Artibeus jamaicensis; assembly: GCF_021234435.1. Taxonomy (NCBI): domain Eukaryota; kingdom Metazoa; phylum Chordata; class Mammalia; order Chiroptera; family Phyllostomidae; genus Artibeus; species Artibeus jamaicensis. Next base: position 32,545,758 of record NW_026522025.1, on the reverse strand, counting down.
TTCAAAATATGTTTTAGTACCCCACCACAAATCTATATTGAAATTGAATTTTATAGTCTATGTCAAAGAAATGCGCATCTTGAAAAATTCCCCAAGTAAATTCTGAGACTGACCCCTAATTCAATGGCACACACACTATTTAACTTTACCTTTAAATGTTGGGATGACTAATTTTCAGATTTAAAACCCACAACTCCTTCATTTGGTTCAAGAGGCCAAGAAAAGGAAAGAAAATTTAAATGCTGAAGGCAACGGTGAGAAAAGTGAACTCAAGATTAAAAAATGTAGAACCCAAAATAAAAAGAGCACAGAACTCTTTCTTCCCTTGTCTTTTTACTCTGCTCTCTCTCCTGCCTCCTCCCAGCAGGCCTCCCAGGCCTTTCTCTCTGTGCCTGCTCTCCGAAGCGTTTCACCCCACGGTTCTTGTAGCCTCTTTCCCTACGTATTTGCCCAAGTGATCTCCCATGTCTCCTTGGCTCCAACCCTACACCCGTCTGATTCCCAAATTAGTCTATTCAGGCTAATACAACAAAGTACCACAGGCTGGGTGGCTTAGGCAACAGACGTTTATTTTCTTACAGTTCTAGAGACTAGAAATCTGAGATAAGACATTGGCAGGCCTCTCTCCTTGGCTTCTAGATGGCTGTCTTCTCCCCCTGTCTTCACATGGTCTTCCCTCTTTGTGTCCTAATTTCCTCTTCTTGTAAGGACAGCAGCTGTATTGGAATAGGGCCTAACTTAATAACCACATTATAATTTATTTCCTCGTTAAAGATTCTATCTCCAAGTGCAGTCACATTCTAAGGAATTGAGGGGTGAGGACTTAAATATATGAATCCTGGAGAAATACAATTCAGCCATAACCACCCCAAATTCCATAACCCTAGACCTACGCGATCGTTGGCTGGGCTATGTCTTTGAAGAACTTTTACATAAAAACCAGGGACAAGATATCTGTGCTGCTTAAGAGGTCAAAGAAAGGACCAAAGGTCAAAAGTTTCAGCCCAACATAAAGGCCAAATTACGTGACAGTGAGCGAGGTCTAGTGTCATGAGCTGTGTCCCCTGACGGTATGTTCCTGCATCACAAAAAGGGCAGAGCAGAGGCTGGCTGGGTGCCCGATGGGCCCGCCTTCAGGGAAGTCTAACATGGGCCTCCCAGGTCCCTCTTCCATCCTTAATTTGATTACTTTAATGAAGGAACATGAGCTCACAGGGATTAAATTGGATGACCAAAATAAAGCAGTAGAAAATCTAAAATGCATATACATACGTGTTTCTATAAATGTAGCATAGCTGGACATGAGAAAAGTGATTTTTTTTTAACTCATGCCCTCCATGGAGTAACACAATGGCAAACAAAGACAAGGTGTGGGCCGTTTAAAACACAGTGAGGCCTAGGGTAAAGCTGGCAGGTAAGAGTGGAGCTAAACTAACTCAGAAATATCTTTCCCAAGAGAAAATCATCATACAACAAGTGGATGTCCATGGCAATTTAAATGAAAGTTTTTGCAGGAGAATCACAAAGGTCAGAATCCAGGTGATTTGACATCAACAAACCTGCTTTAAGCATCGACTTGGAGGTATGTGCACCAAAGCCACTCCAGAGGCTGTCTGGTGACATGTGTCAGCATCAATGGCCCAGCTGTTGGAAGACCCTGACTCCAAGTCTAATTCTTCTGTATCCTAGACAAGTGGCCTTAGGTATGTCCTTATCTTCTCTGAGCCTCAATATTCTCATCTGGAAAATAGGGATAATATTAACTATCCTAATGGCAAGTTATAAAATTTGATGAGTTCAGGTCATTTAACTATAAGCATAATTTAATTCAACTTTGAATTGTAGCACATTATTTAAATATATTAGCATATTTTTCTCCTGGCCAAAGACCACTGTGTACTATAAAAGCAAGTCATCTCCCCAGTAGATGGAACATGAAAGATTGTAAGGGGCACTCTTTGACAGTCTACCACATTTAGAAAGATGCAGACCTCCTAGACACGATAGGGAAAAAATAGGAAAGATATTCATATTCCAACAGACTGCAAAGAGATAAAAGTGAAAACCAGAAGCTGAAGAATAAGAGAAAGTGAAGAAATCCCACACATCAGAAGGGTAAGCAATCTTGAGGTTCTTTTCAGATACTAGTTCCAAACTTTGCTATGATTAAGATGCATTATAAATGCAAGGTGTTTATAAAAATGCACTGTCCCTCCCTGGCAACCCTCCAGGCCACCACCATCAGCACCGCTACTGCCCTCTACCCCCAGATGTTCTGGATCAGTAGACAAACCTTTGAAAAGCACTTTCCTGGAGGGTGAATTCAGAGCCTCAGAAGAAGAATCTCATGCTTTATACAACACTATGGAGTGTTTACCTAGCCAGGGTTCCATGGGCAGGATCCAGGGGTGACTTGGGGTTTCCTTAGCATCCTTAGTTGTCATCTCCAAAATATGCCAAAGTAAGTGTTCAAGCTAGGTGCAAAAGTACTTTCTAAGCAAATCAGTTTTAAGACAAGGCCTCTGAACCTCTCCAATTTCCAGATTGCCACTGTCAACCCCTCTATCTACAAATTTGGTGTTACCAACTGCCCAGAATGATGAGAGGTATATCGTGTGATAGTGTTGAGTCCCTGCTGAGCTGTGGGAAGCTGGCACATGTAGAATTGCCTTGGCTTCTCAGTGGTCTTCTCCCGGCACATTTGGCTCAGATGGAATAGAGGACCCACGATGCCTCCTTCTCACCTCACTTAACCCACCATCACTCCTTGAGATGCTTCTTGAGTTTATGTGAGAACAAGTGAAACAGCCAAAACCAATTCTGAAACATATCTCTAAAAACCCTGAAGTCCTTCCTGACTTCCGGTCATGATGACAGCATAGGTAAACACAGCTCGCCTCCTTGCACAACCACATCAAAAGGACAACTAAACTATAGAACAACCATAATGCAGAACCATCAGAACTTGAGCTGAGTCTTAAAACTACAGAATTAAAGAACAAACTACATCGTGACTGGTAGGGCGTCAGAGACACAGAACTGGCTGGTCCCACACCCATGTGTGGAGGATAAAAATCAGCAGGGATATGTCAGGAGTGAGGGGTCCTGGCCCCACACCAGGACCCCAGCACAGGGTTCCAGTGCCAGGAAGATAAATCCCCATAATTTCTGGGTATAAAAACCAGCATGGATTGAGGCTTTGGTGTAGGAGACTATTCTGCCTGGCATGGGCCCAGCTACCAGTGGCAAACATTTACTGCAAAATAACTTCCTAAAATACATGCTAAACCTTCCAAGCATGAGTATAACCAGTCCAACCACTCTTGCCCTTTTCATTTGCAAATATCCCTCTTCTGTGATGTGATTAGCATCATTGGCTCCTTTGTTTTCTGTAAAAGATAACCACCTAAGGCAACCTGTGCATAGTAAATGAGGACCATCATGTAATGTGCTGAGAAACCCAATAAAGGCCGGTTACAGCAAGGGCCGCAGCTTTTGCTCCCCTCGAGAGAAAAGCCATGCTGTTTCTTCCACTAGACTCGGTAGTCTGTGTGAATGTCTCATTTCATCCATAATGACTCAGACACCGTGGGCCAGTGTCCACATCAGCTGGCGCCTGAACAGAGACCCAGAGGCCACGAGCCATGGTCATTGCAAACAACACACCAACTTGGTGGGAGCATGCGCATCAGCCCAGGTAAGGGACAACAACCCTGATTGCTGTTTGGGAAAGTTATAGGGTGTGTTGGATTTCAGAAGATAAGGATTTTCTTTCTAGGTTGCTCTCTCTTGTGACCACTTTGCAACTTACCTTTTTTAGTAGGCAGGAGCCTTGCTCCCTCTCCCAAGCTTTTGCCAGGACACAACCCCAAATGAGGTCTAGGCTTGGGAAAAAGGGGAAAGATTTTCCCTTTAATCAGCTTTAAAAACATCAACTAGTTACAGGACAGTTTACAGGCACCTCAGCAAATTCTTTCTTTTAAGCCTCCTTTTGCAGCCCCTTCAGTTTTGCCTTTTCCCTCCGTTCTCCTATATAAGGATTTAAAGGTGCAGGTTAAGAGAAAGCAAAATTGAGACTGGTTTCCTAATCACTGTGGTTGCGGCAGGAGGAATTTCCGAAAAAGGTTCTTTAATTTGTTAAAAAAATTCTTCCAAGGTTTCTGCAAATTCTCAAACTCGGGGGAATGGGCTCTCTGGGGAACAAGAGCAATGTTTTAGGTTCAGCATCATTTTGGGGCTGCTAGATAAGGGATCTTTACATTTTGGAAGTATGGAACAGAAGGGACGGATGTGCACTAGCTAGGCCCTTCTCCTGGTTTGCACCGGCTGCCCTAGTTTCATGGCCTACCTGGTGGGCTTGGGAGCAACTCAGGTGCATGAGCACGCACTCTTGCAGCATGGCTGCAGCTGCCCACACATGCACACTCACCCGGAGTCGAGTGGGGGCTGGGTCTGTCTGCCGGGGACTGGCAGCAGTGCGGAGGGGAGATTGGTTTCCCTCACCTCCCTTTCTCCCTGGTGCACGCAGGGGAGTGCCCCAGGGGAGACCCTTCCCTGGGCCCAGCACTGGGTCCATCCTGGACACGCCAGGGCAGTTGCGACCATTGAGGAACGGCGTCGCGGGCCTGTAGTCCCAGCTACTTGGGGGGCTGAGGCAGGAGGATCACTGGAGCCCAGGAGTTCTGGGCTGCAGTGCACTACGCCAAAGGGATGTTCGCACTAAGTTCGGCATCAGTGTGGTGACCTCCCGGGAGAAGGGCGGGGCCTACCAGGTTGTCTAAGAGGGATAAACCGGCCTAGGTTGGAAAAGGAGCAGGTCGAAACTCCAGTTTTGGAAAAGATAAATGTATTTGCCAGTAGAGAAAAAACACGTTTCTGAAAATTGTGAATGCGTTCATGAGTTTATCAATCTAAAGCATGCTGTAAGTGGGATGGGGGTGTAATATGTTAAAGAAACATTAAGAATCCTCCTCGTTTATGTCAGAGCCGTGACCTTTATTGTAAAAGTGATATATAGATGTCCTGTCTCTCAGGGAGAACTAGCCTTTCTCCATGGAAGACAAAGTACCATTTTTTTAACTCACTACCTGTAAACACTGATTGTTTCCTTGGGGAAGAACTGGCTATTCTCCCGAAGGGAACAGTTAGTCAATAGAGTCACAAAAGGCCCTTGGCGCTCAACCATTTTTGTTTAAAACATATTTTTTCAGAGCACCTCCCTCTCCATTTTTCTCACTGTCCTTGAAAACTCTGAATCTAGGAGCTACTGGGTCCTGAGAACAACAGGACAAGTAACTTGCTCCTTAAACTCATTGCAGCTGGGAGAAACAGCAGGGGGGCTGTCTTTCCAAGCCCTTAGCAAGGCACCCCCATCTACAGGAGTTAATCCCCAAGGACTAAGTTCTCAAATAATTTGGCGAATAGATGTCACTCATTACACTCCCTTTGGAAAATTTAAATACATTCATATTTCTATTGATACTTACTCTGGTGCCCTACATGCATCTGCTTTAACAGGAGATTCTGCTAAAAATATACAAGCCCATTGGCTTGAGGCCTTTATTCATTTAGGGTGGCCTCAGCAAATTAAAACACATAATGGCCCTGGATACCTTGCACATTTTACTCAGGTTTTTCTTCAGTGTTGGGATATCCAACATAAAGCAGGAATACCTTAAAATCCAACCAGACAATTGTAAAATGGGCTCATCATACTTTTAGAAATCTTCTTAAAAAACAGAAAAAGGGATAGTCATAATAAGTCCTTCCCCCCAAAATTTGATTTTATTAGCCATGTTTACCTATAATTTTCTAAATTGTGATGAATCACTTGGTACTCCAATTAAGAAACACTTTCAGAAGAAAGAGCCAAAGTCATCTTATCCTCAGGTTTTATATAGAGATTTTCTTGGAGATGGCTCTTGGCAAAGCCCTGTAGACCTCTTAACTTGGGGAAGAGGGTGTGCTTGTGTTTCCATCCCTACAGGTCCTGTCTGGCTACCAGCTGAAAGAGTAAAGCCTTATCATGAGTAGGACAGACCAAGCTCTGCTACCTGAAGCCGAGAACCAATCAACTGACAGACCAGATGGCCCAGCTGACCCTGAACAACCAGAAGGAAAATGGACATTCACACTGTCACTCACGGGCCTGGGTCTGTCCATGGAGAAGGATGGGGCCTGCCCCAGAGACAGGGGCAGAGACAAGTGCATCCTGCAGAGGGCTACAACCCCTCGGTGCCCCACTATGTTCAATGGTTGAACCCTAAAAACTGTTTCAATCGACTGAATTTACAAGTTTGGGTCCTAGTGTTACCGAGCAAGAGGTCTGAGGGAGGGGCAATACAATATTTGGCCCACCTAGGGATGCCCAAAACTGCTATACAACAGGGGCCCCTCCCCCAAAAACAAAATACTAATATCTACTGGGCTCTTCTGTCCGCCGCCAATTGGAAAGACATCTCTCAATGCCAGAGATTTGTGAAAAGGAAACAAAATGTTTATTTAATGCTATTCAGGCCTAATGCCTCCACTAAAATATCAAAGTCCTTTAGGTTGTACACCTACACCCACACAGCGCTCCCTTCTCCCACTGTCCCAACTCCGGGTACCGTATATCAGGAAAAGAGCACACATCTCTGTTTCAGGCTGCTGGCACCGTAACCTGTGTCACTGTGCAGGCAGGATCTCTCTCTAGTTAATCCAAAATACTGTGGCACCCTCTCACGGTCCACTGGAAAGAGTTCTTTGTACCCAGTTCCAGTCAAAGTCTCTCCTGCTTTTCAGGCCCTGCGGCCAAAGGGGGCACCCCAAAGCCACGTGGGCCTCTTCTGCCAAAGCCGCAGGGGTCCGCACTCCACCAAAAGCATGTGGCTGTCTTCTTTACCTGGCTGCAGGGATCTCCATTCTGGCAAAGCTGCGTGGTTTTCCCTTTCACCTGGGCAGTTCTCCCCTCGTGTCTCAGAGCCAGTCTTTTCCAAGCTCTCACACAGTCCCTCTCACTCCGGACCGCAGCCCCTCGTAACCATCCTGAGTCCCCAGCCACTCCCTTCTTCCTGGCTCCAAACTTGGCCACTGCTATTTAACATATCTATGAAACCAGTTAAAGGTTATAGATATGTTAAATAACAACTCCAGAGGTTAGCTGCAAAACTATTGCTATGCAAAACAGCTCTCAATGGCCCTACTCCATTCGTTTCTTCCCCCTGGGGGTGGGTGGTGAGGACATCTTATATGTCTCTCCAATATTCCTATACACTTTGAATTCTGGACACCACTCCAAATCTTTTTTTTTTGCCCCCCCTCCTTGGCTGCACCCTGTATCACTAGCAGCCCTTGGATGCTCCTTTGTCTTAATCCTTATTTATCCTTTATGATGTATATGTGGGGGTTGTTTTCTTGAGATCGCATTCAGGAACAGCAAATAGTAGGTTTCACAGGCTTAACAGCTACAATTGCATTTACAATAGAAAAAGTGGGGAGATTAGATGTTGGGAACTGCCCTGCCTGGTTTCAGAAGCTGGAACCCCCATGGCTAACACTGACTAAGAGCCCAAGGGACCTGCTTCATCTGGGTCTGTTCTGCCATGAGGACCTGAGCCACTGAAGAGACAAAGCTTATCTTCCTGGCAGGAGCAAGCACTGCCTCTGCCCACTTCACTTCACTCTGCCAGGCCCCCAATACTTGGTTGGTTAGCCAATGATGGGTAAGATCCGTCAAGGGAGGGGCGACGTAAGACAGGCACAATCACGTGGAGGCCTTCAGGGAAGGACTTGGGGGACTGTAGAAAAAGAGGGTAATGGACCCTTGCCCCTCAGCTTTGACACAGCCAGAGTCCTCTTTCTGTCTGCAAGAAGTCTCTTAATCTCTTGGCTGCCTTAATTCCTGCTCTACCTAAGCCTGAAACAATGCCAGAGGTGGGTGCAGCCCTGTGCTGGAAAGGGCAGGTTCCCCAGGGCATCAGGCCTAAGAGAGAAAGTGTAAAATCCTATGAAACCTGCTTTTGCTAATACCCTCAATTTAAATAATAAGGGTCCAAGCCTGGAATGAGTTTGTTTTCCCAAAATTTTAGGGCCCTTTCACTACCTGACCCTGACTCAAAATAGGTCCTCAGAGTTCTCTGAATGTTATCTATTTGATCATTACTGCCTGACAGTGATTGATGGGCTTAATCTGAGAATGTGGGTCTTTGGAACCACTGGTTGCTTATGGATTGTAATAATGCTCTATGTACTTTGATGTATTTGCAAATTATTTTCCCAAAGTGCTGTGGGAGGCCAGCAAGCAGCAGGGTTTGTGGGATCTGCAGTGGTTCTAACTAAAAACAAGGGGGGAGAGCCCTGGCTGGTGTGGCTCAGTGGATTGAGCGCAGGCCTGCGAACCAGACAATCGAGGTTCGATTCCCAGTCAGGGCACATGCCTGGGTTGCAGACCTGTTCCCTGCAGGCCAATTCCCAGCAGGAGATGCACAAAAGGCAACCATACATTGATGTTTCTCTCCCTCTCTCCTTCCCTTCCCCTCTGAAGATAAATAAATAAAATCTTTAAAAGGAAAAAAAACAAGGGGGGAGATGTAGGAGACCATTCTGTGTGGTGCGGGCCCAACCCCCAGTGGCAAATATTTACTGCAAAGTAACTTCCTAAAATTCATGCTAAACCTTCCAAGCATGAGTGTAACTGGTTCAACCACTTTTGCCCTTTTCATTTGCAAATATCCCTCTTCTGTGATGTGATTAGTGGCATTGGCTCCTTTGTTTTCTGTAAAAAGTAACCACCTAAGGCAACCTGTGCATAGTAAATGAAGACCATTGTGTAATGTGCTGAGAAACCCAATAAAGGCCAGTCACAGCAAGGGCTGCAGCTTTTGCTCCCCTTGAGAGAGAAGCCATGCTGTCCCTTTTCCTCCACTAGACTTGGTAGCCCATGTGAATGTCTCATTTTATCCATAATGACTCGGACACTGAGGGTCAGTGTCTGCATCACTTTGGAAAGACAGAAACTGCTGGAATCCCTGGAAGTTCCTCTCAAAGGGCTCACACACAGACTTACTCAGACTCACTATGAGCTTCAGTACAGTGTCTCTAGAGATTGAAATGCACTAGAGACGTATGGGGAAAAACTGGATTTCCCATCATCAGGGCAAGAGTTGGGGAGCAGCATTCTCCCGGACAGAAGTGCTGGCAGCATCCATTGTTTCTTTTCTGATCCCTTCCCCCAAAGAGCCAAACGGCTGTCAAGTAGGCTCCATATCAGAGACTACGCCAACCTGGCTTACACTGTTTGCCTCACCCTGGTGGTTCCCTGAGGCCTTGCCCCACCCAACTTGAAGGTCAATCCAAGCTGTTTCTAGTGGCTTTTTCATACAATGGCTTGTCTTGGCCTATGCTTCAGATTTTCCTAAATTCTCTTAAACAAGCAGCACCTGGCTTTAGCAAGACCCATACATCTCACTAAGTCACCCCAGGCCTGGCACTAGCAGCAGCTGACCTTGGTTCACGACTTGGCCTCACCTGAGCACCTCCAAGCCCAGCACAATTAGTAGCTACCTGTAGATAGCTTTGTAGCTTACATTGTGTGACCTGCGGCAGAACACAGAAGGGAGATGATCTTGAACATGTCAAGAGCAGTCGAGACTCAGCTATAATAGGAGGGTATACACAGCCCACACAGTGGATGTACCTCGAGCACCAGCTTGGGTAATAGGTGAGGCTGTGCCACTGGGCTCTACAGGATACTTTCTACAAGCTGGGAAATGTGGCAGCTCTACCTATTGCACAGGAACACACACAGGGAGGCTGCCAAAATGAGCCGGCAGAGAAACATGGCCCACATGAAAGAACAGATCAAAACTCCAGAAAAAGGACTAAGCAAAATGGAGAGAAGCAAGCTACTAGATGCAGAGTTCAAAACACTGGTTGTAAGGACGCTCAGTGAACTCAGGGGAAGAGTAAATGAACTCAGAGAGAAATTCAACAGCATAAAAAGGACATGGAAACCATGAGGAAAAAAAACAGAAAGCAAGGATATACTAGCTGAAATGAAGAACAATTTACAGGGAATCAACAGTAGAGTGGATGAAGCTGAGAATCAAATCGGCGATTTGGAATATAAGAAACAAACAAAAAAACAATCAAAATAGCAAGAAGAAAAAATAATCCCAAAAGTGAAGATAGTGTAAGGAGTCTCTGGATTTCATGTGTACCAACATTCCCATCATAGGGGTGCCAGAAGGAGAAGAAAGAAAGCAAGAAATTGGAAACTATCTGAAAAAATAATGGCAAACTGATATGGAAAACTTCCCTAACTTGGTGAAGGAAATAGACATACAAGGCCCACCCCCAAGACACATCATAATTAAAATGTCAAAGGTTAAAGATAAAGAAAGAAAGAATCTTTAAAGCAGCAACAGAAAAGTAGTTAGAAACCTACAAAGGAGGCCCCAGAAGACTATCAGCTGATTTCTCAAAAGGAACTTCTCAGGCTAGCAGGGAGTGGCAAGAAATATGCAAAGTGATGAAAAGCACGGACCTACATACAACCAAGATTACCCAGGAAAGTTATCACTCAGAATCAAAGGACAGATAAAGAGCTTCCCAGACAAGAAAACAACTAAAGGAGTACATCAACACCACACTAGCATTATATGAAATATTTAAGAGTCTCCTTTAAGAAGAAGATCAAAAACAGGAAATAGAGTAGCCAAAGAACATATATGCCTGACTCATGGACATGGACCACAGGGTGGGGATTGCCTGAGGGAGTGGGGCAAAGGCTGGGTGGGATAGGGCAAAGAGGGGAATATTAGGACAACTGTAATACCATAATCAAAATATATATAACTAAAAAATAAAGAGGCTGAATTCCTAAGTAAGAAACTGAGGCATCTGTGGGAATTTTGAAATTTTGATCCTGCTAATTTTTATATCCTGCTAATCACTGTCACTAGGTAAGTAGCAGGACCAGTTTATTAGGTTATTATCACCTGCCCTTGACACACTGGACTCCCGTGCTACATCTCAAATCACGCCCAATCAGTGGTGTATCCATGGTCACAAGCAATCTGTTGGTTCTCCACTCATAGCCTGATTCACCTGAATTCAGGAAAATACTTGAATCGGTGAGGGACAACTAATATCAGTGAGGGACACTTTAAGTCAGTCTCTTACATAGTACACTATTTCTCTCCTTACTAAGAAGTGTACTTGTAACCTGATCGGAGAGTGTATGGAGCACTCTCTTTTATAATAGTTTTGTGGGAATCAATACAGTATAACCAAACTGGTGTCAATAGGTTAGATTTCTTATTTGTCATTATTGAGACTTTTCATTACTTCATTGGAAAACTATTGGTTTACATCATGCCATTTGACTTTTGGTTCAAGAGCTTTCAAAGAAACTGATTTTTAAAAGTGCATCCTTGAAAGCCTGACAGCCTAACACTAGGAAAATCTAAGTCAAGACTGTATGTCAGAGTAAAGATGGGTAATATAGAAGCGTATCAGGGTAACCAAGGGCAGTAATATTAAGGATAAAAATATATCGTTGTCGAAAGCCAGAAGAGCGAATGGAGCTGGCAGTAATAAAAAGTGGGTGAATACATTTTGACTTAAATTTTAAAAAGTACTCAGTGTCCCAGTATTTTTCCCATTAAAAATAATTGTGTAGCCACTATTTAGAGGGAAAATGTGTGTGCATGTAGTGCATTAGAACAAGTGGCCTTCTTCAGTCTCTGAGCCTCGTGAGCGATCATCCTCATCATCTTTTCATTTGTGCAAGGTTTCACAGTCTGCAGAGCACTTTCTCAAATATTCTTTGTCCATCCAACATTTATTTAGTGTTTCCTCTCTGCTAAGCATTGTTCTCGACACTCCGGTTACAGATATGAAGAAGTAATACTTACCTTCAAAAACTCCAAAGAAGCAATATCCTACCCTGAACAATTTTAAGGAAGGAAAGGTCTTTGGAGGATCGGAATTAGACAATGACTTTTTACCATGTAAATTTTCCTTTACAATTTCAAAATTCAGGTAAGGAGAAAGAAAAATCACCAATTTCACAATATTTGGAGAAAGCTATTTCACTGCTCACTCATTAGACCATTGCTAATCATTTGAGAGCTTCATGCAGTTCAAGGGGGTACTCTCCTAACCCGCTCTGTGAGTTTCTGGGGACACCCTGAGAATTAAGGGCACCTCTCCTTGCCATATCCTGGACTGAGAGGAGGTAGTGTTCTTTCTCCCTAATCTTAATAGGTTAAGAATTAAGATTACAAGTAAACATTGAGTATATCGATTTAAAAACCAATTAACAATACCAACAATTTGTCATGCACTTTGACAGAAATTACAAGAGGTAAGTAAGAGCACACCCTTGGCCACAGAAGCCCAGAATGGGAGACACACACATAAAAAAATCTGAGTAAAATCCACAATAAAGGTACGGGCCATGCCCTTAGGGTAGACCTTTTCACCTAGCGAGACTTCCCGGACTTCTCACCAATGCCCTCGCCTGCCATTAGTGGTGACACCGTGTCCTGTCTTTATTTAAACTCTTTCAAAAGTCTAGAACGGGTTATGAAAATATGTCCTCCAAGCCCTTTAGAAAGCAAACCAGTCTCATTTCGATGAAAAGAAAAATTGCATCAGGTTCATCTTATTTGGGTGGGAATATTAAATTAGGTGACTAGATAGATCTAGTGAATCTTGACTGGAGCAACAGTCCTGGGAAGGCCTCGAGTTTTCCTCGTGGTCAAGTTAAAACATAATGTGCACCCAATGGTACTATAACAAGATGAATTCAAAATGATCAAACTGCAGTGCCCTCCGAGAGAGCGAGGCAGCCCTGAGGAGATTCTCTGAGGCCTTCTTCAGGCCTGTGCCTTGTCCCCCTGTCACCTGACAGGCTGCACAGCGGGGATGCAGACACAGCTCTGCCGAGGCCTGGGTGGATTCAGATATCTCAGAACAGAGCCAGGGACTGGCACTGCACCTAGCCCAGGATAAACACATTGCTTAAAGTTTCTCGAGTGGATGAATGAATTGCATGGAGTTGAAAGAAGCACTAACACTAACAAGATCACATCCATGTAAGGTTCTGCACCAAAGTCTGAATCTAAACACTAAAATGCAACAGAGAAGTAATCACTGACCAGTTTGATCACTGAGCTAGCCATTTCTGCCCCTCAAAAGAAGGTAAAACATAAACAGAAAAATGAAATACTCTAGTTGGTTGCATCGTTAAATGTATAGAACCTGGATTGAAGGAGATGATAGCTTACTTTGTCCTATCCGGCCGTATCTGGAGAATGTTGTTCAGTTCTGGATGCTACACACTGAACTGACTTGAAGAAAAATAGAATGGTGATCAGGCTAAACATTGTGTCATGTGAGAAATAATTTATTATGTGTGACTATCATCATAATCATAAAGAGAAGGTGCCAAGTGCTTTACATGCATTTTCTCATTTAGTTCTCGCAACATTTTGCCTGTGAGGCAAGTACTATTATTATCTCCATTTCACAAATAAGAAAATAAATGCTGGGAGAGGCCAGGCAATGTGCCCAAAGTCAGAGAGGTGATAGGTGGGGCCAGCCATGAATCTCAGTACGGCCCTTCTGGTTCCAGAGCCTTCGTTCTTAAGAAGAAGGGGAAATAAATAATAGGAAGAGAGGACTGGTTCATAATCGTACTGACTTAGAGCACTAGAACCCAAGAATGGAAGTCACTGGGAAAATTGGCTCTGTATATTTTTAAAAATGTATAATAATTATTTTTGGTGCCTCACACGGATTCTCTCCCATGCTTTTCCACGCCATTTCAAATCAAATTGACCATTTCCTTGCATGAGAGCGATTATCATAATTGCCAAGAGTTTTCTGTTGCCTGTCTACCAGGGCTCACAGTTCAAATTTTTAAGGTGGTGCGTTTCTGTTGGCCACATTTCTATGTCCTGTTAACTACTATTCCTATTAACTACTGCACAGATCTGGGTAATGCAAGTATCAAAAGATGTTTAGTTTTGACTTTACAAAACAGACTAGCTGTAGCTGCCCTTGAAAGCCAGAAATTGCTCCTTTCCTCAGCACCACCTTGAAGCCAGGAGGGGAGATATAAAAGTCACCCTAGGTTTTAAAAAGAAGCAATCCATTTCCAAATTGCAATCTACTTGAAATAATCTCCCCAATTACATGGAAGTAATTTACTCTTTCTCTTTGGACTATCAAATATCTCTTGCTCTCATCCCCAGGGGCAGCAGCTGGGATTAAAACTTCCACTACCTGCCTGGCTGGGGTTTTTATTATTTAACCCTTTCAAGCCCACTTAGGAGCAGACAAGGTCTGTACCAGGTGATGACTGAAGTGCCCTCTAGCCCTAAAATGTATCACTGCTATATGAACCTTATTTATCTTAGATACAATCTATTTCTAAAACTGTTTATGAGTTTCTATACAAATTCTTTCTCTGGCACAGAGGCCTATATAGATCTAAGCCGTTGAAAAGTAAAATATCCAATCAAGTAACAATTCTACCCATGCAATGGGAAACAGACAAGTGCCTGTGTTGTATGCTAGGGAGTCAAGCAAACCACAAGGGGCATGAAACCTAGAGGCCCCTCCCAGCTGGTTAAAGTCTCACTTTGCGCCCTGAGCGTAGAGGCCTCCTAAACTCAGAGGAGGAAACGTTTTTACTTCTAATTTCATGTCCTGGGTGTATCCCTCCAAATCCCTGGGCTTCCTCCTGTTCAGCCTCTTATGAAAAGGAAGAAAAGGCCTTTTCAAATAAGCCTTGTTCTGTCACACCCTAGAGCCATAGATAGGTAAGCATGACTTTTCATTTACTTAATAGTAGACTTTAATCTTTAGTGCTAATTTAGGTTGACAGGAAAAGCCAGCAGAACGTACAAAGAGTTCCCACATACCCCTTCCCGTTCACCACCTCTCCCACTGTTTCCCCCACTACTAACACCTGGCATTGAGCTTCACTTTTTGGTAAAGCAGTCCAGCGTTACAGTTCTTAAGTTCCCTGACTTTCCGATGACAAGGAACATGGTCAGGCCCATCCCTGTTCCAAACAGAACTCGCTCATTCCGCAGGCCTCCGGCCGCCCCTCGGAGCAGCCATTCCCCTGCCTGAGCTGAGTGTTCTGCTGCACAAGCCAGGCCCAGAAGCAGCCTCCTGTATAAGCAAACCAGGCAGGGAGCAGGAGGCAGGCATGGGTTTTGGCAAGAGCCTGAGGACAGCAAGTTTCAACAGAATCCTCTGAAGAGATTGTTGGTGACATTATTTTATTTAATTACAGTGGGATCATCCTTACATGGGTAAACTATTTATTACAAACAGGTCAGCAGACGTCGTGGTGCTGTTACGGGTGAAGTCTATCTTCACAAATCTCTCTGTCCGAATTCACTGTGCTAGGATGTGCCTCTCTCTGGTGCCTGGTTCTTTTCCTGCACTCTTTTAATTGCTCATGAATTAAACTTTCCAAGGAGATAAGAAGAATGTTGTTATGTTTGCACACAGACTGCATGACTAACAAGGATGATATAAATAAAACCACTCCAAGCTTTATCTGCGGGTGGACAAGCAGTACCTCTGTTCAAGTGCAGCCTGGGAGGGCTCCCACGCAAGATTAGGTTGCTATTGCGGAAGCTGAGGCTTGCACACTGTTAAAAGCCCCAGCTAATATGTTCACTTAAGACATTATGCCTAATTATGCTATTTGTCAGTAGGGGAACCTGTTCCCCAAACCTTATACCATCCTGAGGCACCGGTATGAGTCTCAACTTTGTAAACATGCCAAGTAGACTCTGTAGGATTCTGAGCCAACTGAGCTCCATTATTGTTAACAAAATGGGCAAAATCTAGTCCTTGTGCATTCCATACCCCCAGGACAATCTGTATTTCTTCTTGGTCCTGCAGCTATCACAGCAAATACATGTGAGGGGAACTGTTTGTGCTTTTATTTTTGGAAACTTACTACAATATCTGTAAGTATCTTCTATGAAATACAGAGCCCTCTGTCCACTGAGTTGTTTGGGGGTGTTGGTGGGGAGGTTTTATGGGTTTGTTTCAAATTCAAGGGAAAAAAGCTGCCCTTGGGAATGTAATGGTTGACAGGATGACTGTAGCATATTTATAAGTTGCTAAAAGAGGTTTTTATGACAAGAAAAAAGATTTTGTAAATATTAATGTAATGACAGATGCTCAGTAGACATACTCTGGTGATCATTTCACAATATATTCAAATAAGGACCCATTATGTTGTAAACCTAAACTAATATAATGTTAGGTGTCAGTTACCCCTCAATTACAAAGATGAGAAAAGGACTGCGTTGGTGACCAAGACAAATACTGACAGAGTTCTGAGTCATGGTTCGGTCTTGGCTCCCAACCGCAGGAGAGCCGGGCGCTGTGTGGTTCGCATTCCTTGTCTGTGAGAAGGTGTGGGGTGCCATGATAAGAGCCCTGAGCGTTGTTTTGACTGTGTGGCGACTGGGCAGAATCCTCTGGTGATGTAAGAACACCGGTGCGTGTGCATGTGTGTGTGTGCATGCGTGTGTCTTCCTCCTTGTCCCAATACCTGCATTACCATAGGGGAAGGACGCCAGATGAACCAGAGTGGAAATCAGATGTGCTGGTAACCCATCAGAATGCCTTTGTCTGTGGGTTACCAACCACTAGCCCAGAGGCCTCAAAAATAAATTTTTCTTCGAAAGCATCTTTAATTTTTTTAATTTTTATTACTTTTTCATTACAGCTGTCCCAATTTTTCCCCCATTACTCTCCCCAGCCCCACCCACCCCCCACCTCCCACATGTAATCCACACACGCACCCCCACCTGCCCCCTGCCTGTGGTCTTTGTCCATGGGTCCTTTATACATGTGAATTGAATTTGATTACTCCGGGTTTGAAATCACACATCTAGGCCTTCGAGTATCTTACAGTGAACTAAAACAAGTAAACCATTTCACATCTCTAATCTTTCCTGTTGTTTCCAGGCAGACCATGATCTCAGGGACGTCACGAGGCAATCACTCAGCCCCAGCCATATCCGGACTCTGTCTTCCAACAGGTAGAAGTTGGAACCTACACATCCATTCACATCCACACTCCCAGGCCCTTTTCATACATATTTCCGAATACCTTAACTCACCCTGAATGTCCTCCTTTTCACTTAACACTCACATAAACATTTAGGTTTATTTATTGAATCTTCGAAAGTAGCTCATTATTTCCCTAAAACAAGATCCTTTTTCCCGCATCCCACATTCTTCCCGTGGACTCCTATTCTCCCTTCTCCCTTCGCACCCTCCCTTCCATCAGACTTCTAACCAGAGCTGTTGTTGCTCACTGCTCTCAGACTTCCAATTCTTCACCTTCCCCATTCTCAGCTTTTACTGCTCCAAGCTCTTATTACCTCAGTGTTCCTAGTCTCATTATTCCAACCCATTCATCAACCCTATGTTTATCTTGTTTACATACTCATTTGAGACCTTTTTCAGGAACCTGCATATCTGGTCCAATTATTTCTTGCTTCTGTGTCAATCTGGCCCCAGTTTTTTCCATTTTTCAACCTTTCATCCTGCATGCATCTTCCCACACATCAATTTCATCAGTATTTATTGAGTACCTAATGGGCACCATGCACTCTTTAAGTGTTGGCTCTAAGAAGATGAATAAAATACAGTCCCTATTCTGGAGGAGCTCCCAAGGGAAGGTGGACGTGTATGCATCATGTGGGATTAATTACCTCCACGGGATACAAATGATACGAGAAGATCGCAGGATGCTCTGGAAGTCCGATGTAGGGGACGGCAATCGGGTTGTCATCCCTTCCTCCGCAGCCAGGTTAGTCTCCCCTCTGCAACACTATCACCATGTCTTGGCTCATGTTGTCCACATTTTATACCTGAAATGCCATTTCTATCCAAATTTTGGCTACAAGATCATAGTCCTTCAGGTTCCAGTCGTCATCTCCAGACCCTATTTATCTTGAACTTGGTGAACTTCTACATTTACTATTCATAGACCCCACATTAGGATTATTTCATATGTGATGCTTTGCCTTCTCAAGTATATTTCAACCTCTGATTTAAGGGCCTATAATTGCATCTTAACTCTTCTACTGTAGTCTTCACAGTGTACTGTTGGGAACACAGTAGGCACTCAATTAAAAAGATCTACATCTGACCTAGGTTTCTCTCACTATCTTCCCCATTTCATAACATAAGTAACACCACATCTACACATAGTAGGCACTTAACAAATGGAGGAGAATGTGAGATATAGGAGAGAGCGAGGACTTTGAAGTCAAACAGATTCAAGTCCAAGTCCCAATTCAACTACCCTGACTTTTTGATCTTGGACTATTAACTTTTCTGGACCTCAGGTTCCTAAAATGCAAAGTGAGGATTAATAATACAAACTTCATATCTATTCCGAGGATGATTACATGAGTCTGTGTGTGAAACATCTCTGGCACAATGCTTGGTACATATTGAGGGACAAAAACATACTAGATCCCGTCCCTCCCTCTATTCTAACTCTTCTCTCCATCTTCACCCCTTCGTGTCAGGCAAAATTTGGCAAAAACCATTCAAGACACTTAAACATTCTCCATTTGTGTGCTTTTGGGTGCAGAACAGTACTACACACTAATTCTCAAACACTCACCCTGAAGCTTAGTGAGCGCCTTCATTGTGTCCATCACACACACCCAGCTCGTCACAGGGGAAGTGTTGGTTTATCTATTTTCACTGCTATCATGCAGACATAAATATAATAATAATTCTGAGATCTTTAGTTCTATAACTCTCAAAAACAAAGTACTCTATATCTGACTGCCCTTCATTCTGTCAACTTGAACGTGAGATTCAAGTTGATGTTCAAGGAAATCCCAGTACATTCTTCCACTCACAGAAAGGGTTAAACATTCCCACTGCAAAAGGGAATGTTTAACTCTAAATGCCATATGAACATGGCCTGGATAAGCTGAAGCCATTGCATTACACAATTACCTATTTACTGGAGACAGTATATTTAATAACTAATCAGCTAATATAATAATACTGAAGAATATCAGACTGAAAGGTCAAGTGTTTAAGATTAGGGAGAAAGTGGCCTTCAAAGTACATTTCAAAGAGCCTCACAGATCAACAAGTCAGCCTTAGATCCTACTGTCCTGCCATTGTTCCTTTAAGGGGCCCAGAAATGTCATTCTTTCAAACTCACAGCATTTATCATAACCTCTACTCATAGGGGTTTTATTCCATGAGGCCTCCTAGTTTAAGATGATTATTTCACTTAGTGTAATGGCACATTAACTCTGTGAAGAAAAATGTCACACTAGGAGCTTTTCAATATACTCTTAATGAGAGCTTTTGCCCACAATGTTATTTTTCCCTTGGGATTTTCTTGTGATTAGTTCTGTTTGCTTCCGTTTGTGGTTCACTCTTCTGGACCTCCTTCTCAGAGAATTAAGTGGTCACCGCTCATAAAGATTCTCATGGCACAAATTCATTTTGTAAGTTCCTAAAAACCTCATATTGAAAACTCACCCTTTGTTTCTTATTTTTGAAAGTCTGAATGGACAGTCTTTCTAATTTTTTAATAAAGGAAAAATCTTGTCACATGTCAAATTCCGTAGACAAAAGTCCTCTGAAGAATTGCCACATGGTGTTGACTTTTTAGTATCTGATGATGCAAATTTGGCCAGCAAAACATTTATTTTTATTCCAGATATTTGAGTCCTTTTCACTGATATTTTTGTAAGTTGCTCTCATTTTAGTCTCCTGCTAGCTTCGACCCTTGGTACTTTCTTCACTATTTTTCAGAGCGAAGCATCTTTGGTGAAAGATCTAGATATTCTTAATATCCAGGAAAACCAAAATCATAAAAATCCCGTAGCTGCCAGAATAGAATGGGTCATGCTGTAACAAGTTATCCCTTAAATCCCAGTGGGTTATAGAAACATACTTTTGCCTCAGTGCATAGCCATCACAGGTTAGTGACATGTGCTGTTCATATGCTTACTCGGGGACCCGGGCTGAAGGGGGTCACACTATCTAGTTACATCTCCACAGCAAAAGAAAGAGGTGATTAGGAATATCTGATTGGCGCCCTTCTATGCTTTGACCCAGAATGGATATCATTCTGTTGAAGGAACCCATTAGCTACAACTAGTCACAGACCCCTCTAAGTTTCAGGAAATGTGGTATTCTCTATGTGCAAAAATTTGTAAAAAAAAAAAAACAAAAAACAGATATTGGTAAGAACCAGAAATGTCTAACAAACATTCATATGTACATTCACACATCACTGTCTACATTAAGCTAGTATGGCTGAAGAAGAGTGAAGCCAGTGGAAGGGGTTGAACACAAAGGAAATCTCTAAGCCAAGATACCCAGTGCATACAGAATAGTCAAAACGCAATTAAAATACCTACTATGTGTTTTGTCAGGATGAATGAAAATTTTATTTTGCTTTTAATTCCTTGATTTTTTCAATATTTTGTTGTAGGACTTTTGTCAAGTGTTTATATTTTAGTTTTAAAAAAGTTCCAAGGAGAGAATGATTGGTGCTCTCTAATTTGATAGTTTGAGGTCAGCTACGTGGTTCATATCAAATTCCCTAGCAAATTCAACTTCTCGAATGGGAGTTTTAGCTCTTTACATATTTTCATCAGTTCCTTTGGCTTACTTCTGTTTATTCAAAAGAGAGATTAATACTCACAATAATGCCTGCCTAGCATAACGCCTGAAATATACTGGATGCTGAGTGTATGTAACAATGCTAAGGAATATCAAAGAATGAGTGTGAAATCGCAAGCATCTATACCAAGAGTATTTACACAAACTTCTAGACTTATTTCAATGCCATAACAATGAAACCCAAATCAGTGTGGTTTACTAATAGCGTGTGATAAGTAATGCCAAAGGCAGTAGTGATTGCAGTAAAAAGCAATTAAGAAAAAAACAGAGACTTTTCTGTTTTCCTCTAATATTATATCTTTCCCCATTCTCCTCCCCATCTGCATAAGAGATTCTAATGATTTGGTTTTCATTTTTCAAGGAGACAACGTCACCTAAGCTCTACCCCATGGGATGCGGTTCCGCTCTCTGTATTGCCTGTCTGAAGGAGAGAAGTTGCCAATCTTCCTTGGAACATGAGGTGCTGTTGAAAATAACAGTGAATGTAGAGCGTCTCTTAACAGAAGACAATGCCAACCAGGATTGTGCAATGAGAGTGCTCTGTGTTAGAAGACCCTGACTGACTTACGATTCAACCATTCTCTGCTATGTACATAAAAGCAAAGTCATGTTGAAAAAGAAGCCAATTTGAGGCTAGAAGCTCTCCCTTGCAATTGGACTTGTCCTTGGCCATAAAAATAAATAATGCCTGATACGTACTGAGTACTGCTTTGTGCCAGGCAGGGTGCTAAACAAATTACATCTATCCAAAGTGGTGTCATGTACCCCAGGAGTTTTGCAAGATGAGAAGAAAATATTAAAATATTTATTTCTGTATATTTTGTAATCTTATTATTTGATTTCCATTCCTGTTTATTTGACAATTTATATAATATAGAGTACAAGGCTATCTGTGTAAAATATATATATTCATACATATATGTTAAGAGTACATCAACCTGGCTGGTGTAGCTCAGTGCATTGAGCGCGGGCCTGTGAACCAGAGTATCGCAGTTTGATTCCCAGTCAGGGCACATGCCTGGGTTGCAGGCCAGTTCCCAGCGGGGGACATACGAGAGGCAACCATACATTGATATTTCTCTCCCTCTCTCCTTCCCTTCCTCTCTAAAGATGGATGAATAAAATCTTTAAAAAAAAGAATACATCAATGGTTGTTTGCTCAGCTATTTTAACTGATGAGATAGGAGGAGGAGGAGGATGATGATGATGATGATGGTTCCTATTTACAGAAAAGGAAACTGAGGCTTCAAAAGGTTAAAGTGAATTATCCACAGTGTTAAAGCTAGTAAATGGCAGAGCTGGGACCAAAGTGTCTGTTTCCAAAGTCTACACTATCTGATGTAATCATTAAAGGAATTCCTGGTGTTCAAAGACTGGTGCTTGAAAACCAAGCTCATTTGTGCCTGCAGAAATGCCAGCCTCTGGGGTGGAAGAAATGCTATACTTTGATCATCTTCCACAGTGAATTGGGGAGGAAAAGTAGAAGAAAAGAAACTGAGGTTACCAAAGCCAGAGAGACGTTAGGTAGTAAATGCAAGAGAATTTAAAGAAAGTAAAAATCAAAGGGAAATGTCACAACATTTGGTACGACACCCTATTCCTCACCCATCCCCTGAATGCCTTTCTACAGAAATCAGCATCCTGGCACAGGCGATCCATTGTTGGAACATGCGTTAATGGACACATCCAGATCCCCGGCACCAAGGGATTGAGAGGCAATCACCATGAACTGAGACACAAGCTTGTCTTTTGCTTATTGAGCACTGAGGGGTATGTATCCCCATGTGGTCCTTAAAAGCTACACCCACAGGAGAAACATTTTTAGGTTGTTCAAAATACTTGAAGCTATGTCAGTTTTTGTGGTCGTTATCTTCAAATTTCTTAACTAGTAATGAGTGATCCTCGTGTTAAACAGAAAAGCACTAGACTCTCTGTAGGACATTCATTACAGAGAAAGGCTTTGAAGCTTAGGAAGAATTTTGGAACTTAGCTGAACAGAATGTAAGACGACTCTATATTGCACACATCTTTTTAAGTTCAGTAGAATCCTTTACAGGTAACCAAATTTCTCGGGATATCTTTGAGCCTGGGATAAAGATTTAATTTTTTATTTATATTTTTTGTTTGCTTTGTTTTTATCTTTATCATATTTTTTCTACTACCATCTAGTCCTCCTATACTCCCTCCCCTCAGCAATCACCACGCTGTTGTCTATGTCCATGAGATTTAATTTTTTTTAATAACTACCAACCCCTTTAGTGCAGCACTTGCATAAGTTCTCAAACAATGGGACTGTTTTCATGTAAATTTCTTTTCAGGGAGATTCCTGCTCTTTGAAAGCGATGTAACTACAGCTGAGGTATATAAAGCAACATTTTATTGCCTCCTGATGCTTTGTACTAACGATCTGAAAACTGGTGTTTCAAGGTTGGTATTAGCCAATCTGTGGTTCAAAATGTGAATCGAAAGGGGACTTTATGTTTCAGTTAATTACTTCTAAGATGGTGGGAACCCTTCCCAGCACTTCCAGGGGCCGGAAACCCAGAAATCCACTGCAAAACCTACATAAAGCAGGAGACCACATCACAGGAGTGGCCGTGAGAGACAAAGTAAAGTGATTCACTAAAACACGCCCGATTTCAGTGATAAATCGTCCTGTGTTTCAGAAATCTGACTCTTTTTCTCTAACTGCCCTCACTGCTTTGCTTGTTACGGAATGGAAGAGAAAATCAACATGAATATGTTAAAAGGGAAGGTTAGTTGGAACTGCAGAAACTGACCGCCCCAGTGGGACAGCTCTCCTCACTCTGGGACTTCCCTGTGGAAAAGAATCAACTCTGCACGTTTTGAAGGGTTTTTTTTTCTCCTAAATATTTTTATCTGAAAATTATAGTAAACCGGTTAGTCAATCTTCCTTCTCTCTGTCACTGTCTCCTTTCCTATTTCTCAAGGACTCCTGAGTTCTCTAATTCCAGAACACGAGGGCAGTTCAACTTAAAATACAATTTCCTTGCTTGCTTCCCCAAACTCCACACTAACTCCTCTATACATTTGCAGGAACAGTGCTCCTGGGTGGTGTTTGAGTTTCAAAGACAAAATGCTCATACCAGTTCAGCTTACCCACAGTGCACACTGCACTAAAATGTCCTTCCTAATGGCAAAGTTCAGCGAAGAACTGTCCACTAATTTAATCATTTACCCTGAAATACTAGTTTTGTCAATCTTATGCGCAGTCCTTAAGTCAGCTACAGATTTTTGTGTGATTGAATACTGACCCTACCAGGAAGAATTCAAGAATGTTGCTTTTTAGTAAATATTACTAGAAGTGAAATAAATATTTCAGTTGAAAAGTACTTATTTTTATATACTATTCAGGCCCTGCAAGTTTTCTCCCTACTGCTTACAGAGATACCACTGCGGTAGCCTCTGGGGCAGGCTAGTGGCTTTCACCCCTGCGCTCATCCCCAGCACAACCACACATCCCTTTTATTCCACCCTCACTTTTGATTTTTCTATGGGCAAATGAAGCATTCGGTTTCCAAGGAAGAGTACTCTGAGGAACTGGGCAGTGGGCAACAGTGAACTGTCACTGGCACCCGGATAACCCATTCAGTCTGCGTGTCTCCCTTTACTTTCCTGGTACCTGATGTATCACTGGGGAAGCAACCACAACAAGGCTAAGACGTCTTCATTTTCTGTCAAAGCGAGGCCTCAACTGCAGGGTCACGAGGCCGGGTCAGGATGCATCAGCAGCTGTGGCAAGCAGGGCTGGGGTGGGAAATGTGAGGCGAGGGGAGCCAAGGAGGGCCCAGCCTGCAGCTCCCGCGTGTGGCTGCGGTGGAGAGGCCAGCCGAGGAAACCCCAGCAGCAAGGGAAAAACAGATTGACTCTCAGTGACTCATTTAGCTCCTGGATTGGACAGATCTCTCCCCTGCTGGCAATTTGGCTCTGCATCAATAGCTCAGATACCAGGCTGAATAGCTTAAAATAATTAGGGGGAAAAATCTGTAAAACTGTTAGCCATCCAACTCTTTACTCTGTGCTGAAAGACACAGGACAAATGACATCTAGGTTATTAAATATGAAGTCACTGGATTTGCTGCCCATTTGGTCCAAAAGCAGAAAACTGGATAAAACTCAAATTTATAATTCAGCGTGGATGGCCTGTTTGTCCTTGAGGCAATCCATGAATTTTGGCCAGGCAGGCACTGTGACATGTGGAAATAACGTGGGGGAACGGCGGGGGGGGGGGTGAACAATGGTTGATTCTGCCCCCACTCAGCTTTCACCCCCTGGGGGAAAAAAATGAAAATGTCAATAAAGAGCGTGAATGTGAAGAGAAATGGAATCTGAGCCCAGAGTTTAGTAGCTGGCAGTTTAAATTTTATATACTTTAGGCCAACAGGAGGCTGGATTTCCTGTACTTTATATCCAATGGACAAAAACAGAAGCAACAGGCTCGTTTGGTATCAGTAAAGGTCAGTTAAAATTATAGAGACATCCTTTGGAGCAAATCCCCAGTCTTGTATTTGCATATTTATGAACTAGAGATTATGACAGGCCATTCCATTTATTAGAGTAGTGCTGCTATAGTTAATAGTCTGTCAGCATTTCCATTATAAACCCCGTTTTTCAGTGTTTTAATATCTCAGCTGTTAGAAATCGAGTCAGGCTGAAAAGTGGTCTTCAGCCTCTCTGGGCCACAGCGGGGTGAGCTGCCGGTAGTGGTGGTGATGCGGCTTTGAACCCAACAAAGGCACTAAAATCAAGCCAACAATTTTTACATTGCATATTAACAGTAAATATAAAATCAAGGATTTGTGAATTCCTTCTCCTCTCCCACTACGCCAGGTCACCTTTCCCCTGTCTTGGCTTCCTTGTCAATCAGTATCAGGACTTTCTTTGTCTATTTAAAAGGAAGACTGGGATTTTAGGGCAAAGATTCGAAGTTTCAACTGGTCAAAGTAGTCCTCCCCCTCTTTCCTGGAAATGGAGGAACACTGTACCAGAGTAAAGCAAAGATGCTGGAGGCATTTGTTCATCCACTTAGAAGTGACTGGCGCACACAACTGCGGAGGCTGACAAGTCCAAGTTCTGTGGGGTCAGCCATAGGCTACAGACTCAAGGAGGAGTTACTATTGTAGCTCAGGTCTGAAGGTAGTCAGCTGGTAGACTTCCCTGTTCCTCCAGAAAAAAAATCAGTCTTTTTCTTAAGTCCTTCAACTGATTAGATGAGGCCCACCCACTTTATGGAACATAAAATTAACCGTCACGGGGCGAACCTACTTTACTCAATGTCTACTGACATAAATTTTAATCTAATTTTTAAAATGCCTTCAGAGAAACAACCAGACATGTCTGACCCCATATCTGGGTACCATGGCCTAACCAAGTTTCCCCATAAAATTAACCATATAGACAGAAATAACATTATATTTGAAACATCTCCTACATATCAAGACCTGGGTTTGACCCTGGCAATGCAAAATTAATAGCACAGTCCTTGTCCTCAAGAAACATATGGTCTACTATACCCTGCTACCAAAGTTTCACAACAAAATTACAAGGCCTGACATTCAATAGCTGGTCCCATCCTTGGCTTTCTCTTTAAATGACTCAGTATACCCTCCAGCAGGGGTACATGGGTGGTGCTTTTCAGCCACATTGTCGAGAGAAGGCACTAGTGTCTAAGGACTCCGTACCCCACAGGAAGACAGCCTGCTCTTTCCAACCCAAATTCTTATCAATTTGACCTGGCGCAGAGCTGCCAAGTAATATTTGAAGCTCCCTTGATGTCTGAGAAGTTAGAATAATAGAAAAGAAGAAGCAGTTTACCTTCTCATTAATAAGTCACTCAATTAAAAAAATGATCTTTGACTGCGGTTATATGGCACCCTGCTACATTTCAGGAGGATCCCCGCAACTGCATCCTCAGGGGGGAAGCCCCACTTCTTTGCAGCGTTTCCGGGACTCTCCCTCCAGCGAACCACACGCCGGACCCCAAACCCTTCATCCCGAAGCTGCCTTCCGGACAGTCTGACCCCGGGCAATCCCCACTTGTACAACCAGCTCTCCCTGCCACCTGTGATTTTGAGATCTGCCTTTTGTAATAGACTAAGCAGTCCTCCTTGTCCTCTCCCCTGTGTTTCCTTCTGGAGTCAGCGACCTTTTTTAAATGCTCTTAAAATGGGCCGTACTCCTGGACACACAGAATAAGGTCTGCAGTCGTGAGGCAGAGGATGTCACTACTGTCTCACTCAATTTTGCTGTGAGAAAAGCTTTAGAAAATAAATCTAAATACACGAATCACAGGTGCTGCTGCTGCTGCTGTTTGCTGGCTGAGGAAAATAAATGATTGGATAAGAAGGCAAAAATGCGAAATGTGCCAACTCAACTTCCTGCGAGCGCATCGCAATGTCCTAGAGGAGATGAGGCACCCCGCCCAAGGCGCAGGCGTCCACAGCGCCTGTGCTCCCCTCCCCCGCCCGACTCCCCATGAAGCGGACAGGACTTACGTGATCGCTTTCGGCAGCATCCCTGAAGGAGAACCATTACGTAATAAGACATACAGCAGGATGTGTGTGATTGTGTAATAACAGCATGTCTCACCGTGCCAGGCTGATCGCCAAGAACCACCTAGTCATGCCATTACAATACAAGAACATATGCCCTCGAGGCATGTTGCAATTATTTTGAGTATTTCTAAAGAAAAGTTTACTGGTCAGAAGAGAACCTCAACTTAGAAAACAACAAAATAAATAATTTGTAAAAGTCTGATCGTGATCCCAAATGGTAACTAAAAAATTACACCTAACCTAACAGAAAGTCTGGTTGAAAATTAAGACATTGTGTTATGATTCACTCGTGTCACCACAGGGTGTAAGATGACAGAATGCTGATAAAAAAAAAATTTTAAACAGAAGCGGGACTTCGGGTGGCATGTTATTCTCTTCACAGTTGGACAGCTTTCTGACGAGAGTGGAGCCATTGCTCAACCAAGGAAGTTTCAGCCCTTTCTAGCCCACCCTTCTGCCACAAAGAGACACTCCAAAGTCTTCTTAGACTTTTCAGGCTTTGAACTTCTTCCCTAATGTTCTCAGAGTCATCACATCAAAAAATAATCTCAGACATGTGAGAGGCTAAGACTTTATTTGGAGACTCCTCGGGGGTGCTTTCCTCCAAGTGCAAGAATGTACCGGGATAAAGTTCCCACACCTTATTTTTACAGTCATATGTGTAGAATTAAGTTCCAATATCTTATTTTTCTGTATATGCAAGCTAATTACATTTCCATCTCTCCTGTTCTTCTAACTCATTTGCAGGAACAAAACCTTTGGTGCCAACGATAAGCAGTATAAGACAAGGGGAGGGGGGGAGGGACTTTATTCAACGTATAAGATTCGTTTGTCATTTCCTAGATGAGACTGTATCCACTTCGTAATCAAGAGTTCTCATACCAAGGCAAATACAGAGGCACATCACTGATATACTCCAAATCTACAACCGATGTCTTGCAGTTTTTCCATTGTGCTGTTAGAACCTGAAGTTGAAGAAGCTTTGATTGTTACTGCCATGAACTAAATTGTATCCCCCCAAATGTATAGGTTAAAGTCCTAATTTCCAGTACCTGAGAATGTAACTGTACTTGGAAAGAGAGTCTTTAAAGCAGTATTTACGTTAATGAAGCTATTAGGATAGGCTCTAATCCCATGCGACTGGTGTCCTGAGACACTCGTCCTAAGAAGAGACACCAGGCAGAGGGACAAGCACGTGAGGACACGGCAAGAAGGCAGCCACCTGCCGAGTCAGAGACAGAGGCCTCAGAAGGAACCAGACCTGCCGACACCTCGATCGTGGACTTCTTGCCTCCAGAATTGTAAGAAATAAATGTTTGTTGTTTAAGCCACCCACTCTATGGTGTTTGGGTATGGCAGCCCTCATAAACTAATATGATTTATCATTACTAATTTGTTAATTTAACAAACAATTTTTGGACAATTCTAAGTGTAAGCAAAATAGATAGCGAGGAATAAGGGGACTAAATGGTAATGGAAAAATACAATAAAGATTACAATTTTAAGGAGACAAGGTCTGTGTTGGAGTAGGGCTCACTGTCTACCAAACAAGCAATTCTGACAAGGAATTCATAGGAAATGTACCAATAATTATGTGTGTTCTATTCCCAAAATGTCATTTGTAACATGATTTTGAATATTGCCAGTGATCTTAAAGAACAGCAACTGAATGTTTCAGGCACCTTAATCATCAAAAAGTATTCAATGATTCAACAAACAGCCTGCAAATAAGGACTTCAAATCTGCATGTAAACCCAATCTAAATTCCCACTAAGTTAAATTTGAGCCAGTGTCTATAGGATTATTGGCATCTCTGGGGAGGGTGTTGGAACAGGCTTACACCCACTTTCAAAAGCAATCAGGCACCTCTCTTCTTAACTCCATGTTCAGCAATATGTGATTATGTTAAAATGGGCTATGGTGGCTGATTCATAGCTCAGAAACTGCAAGAAGATGCACATTAAGTTGCCCTTCTCTCAAGCCTGTTGTTAAGTATTTGCCTCTACACTACTGGTCATGGTGAGCCTCTGTCCACAGAACAGCTTCAAGACATTTAGAAAGTGAATTCAGCTCCAGCTGGTGTGGCTCAGTAGATTAAGGGCTGGCCTGCAAACTCAAGGGTCGCTTGTTTGACTCCCACTCAGGGCACATGCCCCAGTTGCTGGGTTGCGGGCCAGGTCTCTAGTAGGGGGCATGCGAGAGCCAACCACACATCGATGTTTCTTTCTTTCTCCCTTCCTGCCTCTCTGTGAATATAAATACATAAAGTTGTTTTTAAAAAAGTGAATTCGTGATTGAGGAAATGTTATGGGATAAAGAGGGACATTAATGTAGGGGGGTAAAACAAATGATAAAGTGAAAGATTCTTACATATTAAGCTAGAGCAGTGACTCAGAGTTTTTGGCCTGCACCCAAAGCACCAGGAGGCATAGGGTGGGGCAAGGGATTCACATTTCCACCAAGCCCCCAGGTAATGCTGACGCCGCTGTGTTTTGAGAGCTACTGCACTGCATTGCAAGTACGGCCATTTCTCCAACCACCGGCCTCACTCCTTTGCTTGCTGCCTGGTTGGGAAGTGGGTAGGATCACTTGACAGGTGGAGCTAATTCCACTGTATTGGCAGTTCTCGGTGAAGGAAATCAATGGCCAGGTATAAACAACACTTAAAAGAAAGCCCAGTGAAATACTCTCTGGAGACCCAGAGGCTGCACTGCCCAACATTACTAAACACCTTCCTCTAGCCCCAAATGTATTCTTAACACACCCAGGTAGCAGGTGGTTTGACCAAGACAATTTGAGTGAACATCTGTGGGAAGATAGAATCTTAGAGCCCCGATGAGTCACTTGTCTGGGAGGCAGGATGCCATTCACACGAGGTGGTGTGGTTCCTATTTGGATTGCCACAAGGCAAACAAATAGCTAGAAACAGAGAAGTTCAAGCCGCAAAGAGAAGGACAAAACTAAAAGACATGACTGGTGGGAGAGTCCATAAGAATTTGGTTTCACAAAATGAGAAAGATGGGAGAATTCACATTTCTCAATGTGAATCTGAGACCGAAACTCTGAAATTTGGTTGCATATACATCCGCACTTTTCCCAATTACCTTCTCAAGAAGCAAACAGATTAAAACTGAATATAGGATGAAGTTAGGCACTTCTATAAATATGTAGCTGGTGATAACACTGTCAGAAATGAAAAATCATAGATAATTAATAATAAATTGTTCAAAGAAATGGTCCTTGCCAAACAAAACATCAATGAGATGGAAAATAATTTTCATTGACAAAGCATGTGCCCGCTGGGCATTCCAGAGGAATGGGATGGGAATAAACTTGATTGAACCTTTAAAAGAGTTTCTACTTGTTGGGTCAGATCTTCCTGCTAAATCCCTCACTGTTAAAATGCTGTTTTGCTTTTCCTGGCTGTTCTGGGCACACCCTTTCACAAATTATGTTATGTGAAACCAAAGATCACATCATAAATGAGTTCCTGGATTGCTCAAGCTGGAGTTTGGGCTATAATTTTTAAAGCCTTCTGCTCACCCCGGTCCTCTGTGAGAAGTTTATCCAAAAGAAAAAAAGAAATCAACCTCAGGGAAAAAAACCCCTTTGGAACCACTACAAACATGGAAGCCATGTGCGTACCATACTGTCAGGATTCCCTGAAGGATCTGTGTGTGGGCTCCACTGTTCTTGGATGATAATCTGGAAACGATGAAGAGGGCTTTTATGTATTTTATTACAGTAAAGGTCTTATAAAATGTAAGTACCACAAATGTTAATAATACATTAATTATAAATTAAAAAATAATATGATACTATTTTTCCAACCACAAGTTGGCAAAAGGTTTTGAAGTAAGAACATAGTACCTGGTAAGTCAATGTGGAAATGAGTACACTGTGAAATTTAGTTGGTGTAAGTATAAATAAATACTGTCTTTTTGGAGGGCAAATTGAGAGTGTTTGTCAAAATTCCAAATAGTCTACCTCCCCTGTGAGGCAGCAGAGAGCAGGAGTTCGCCCAGACTCCGAAGTCAGAGTGCCTGGGTTCCAGCCCTTAACCATGACGTTGCCACATACAGCTGTGAGACCTTAAGCTAGCTACTTACCCTCTGAGCCTAAACTTATCATCTGCAAAATGGAGATAGTAACAGTATCTATGTTATCATGGGAATACAAAAGTTGATTTTAAGAAGTGCTTCCCACAGTGCATAGATGCACCATGCAATCTAAAACCCCAATTCTAGAAACAAATTCTACAAAAATAGTCTAAGTCTAATGCAACACTGCTTCTCACAGCATGTATATGGAAACTGACTCTAGATGTCCATTACCAAGAAAAACTGTAAATAAATCATGGTACATTTGAATGGTTTATAGCCCTTTAAAGAATGAGATAGGGCTGCATGTACCCCAAGTACAATATATGGTTGAATACAACAACAAATTATAAAACAGCATGTCCAGTATAATCCCACTATTGTATAAACAAATTCTGCATGTACACGTGTGTGTAAGGAAACACACCCCTTACTTAGTGTTTATCTTAGTGGGACTGGGGTAGGGAAAATTTTTAATTCTTACTTTATATGCATCTCTATTGTTTGAACTTTTGAAAATTAATCTAAATTGTTTTTGTAAGCAAAAAGCATTTTAAATCATTAGTCTGAGCATAGTTTAGATTTACCTAAATAATTTTTTTAAAGATTCAGAGCCATAGCCTTGGGGTGGATGCTGCTATTATCATTCATATAGATGACCAGCCAGGAAATGAGATGGCATGAATAGTCCATTTAATTAAATGTTTTGCCCTCCTGGATCTGTGTGAGTGTAAAATGTGGAAACACTTATGAAATAAGCTTTCATTGTACGGTAAATAGAGGGTAATACGATTTGGTCAATCTGTCAGAGACATAAGCCTACCCGAACTTAAAGAAAAACAGGCCTAAAATATTTCAAATGTGAAGTGATATTAAAAATCTCAGTTTCAAAGTGTGAATCCAAACCGATCAATTATTTTAGTTTGCCTTAGGAAAGCACATGTTAATACTTGAAGGAACATCAAAAAGAAGGTTAGCAGTTTCAGCAACGAATAACTTTATCTGATGCTAATATTTTCATTTGCCACATTATCTTCAAAAATACTGCCTGACTAAAGTACTTCTGTAATCAAGGTGTCTCTGTGTTAGCACATGAAACTGGGGAATGTTAAAGTTGAAAGAGGCCTGAGAGGTTATCTAGGTCAGCATTTCACAAATGGAGACCCTGAGTTCTAGAAAGGTCACAGGACTTTGTCAGAACAAGCCAAACTACGGTGTAGGTCAATCAATCACCAGTATGGTGTGCCTTCTAATATACTACTCTCCTAGCATGTTTCTTTAATGTAATGATGAAAAACATACACATGGTAAAATAAAATAACATAGTATCATATAATGAACAGAGAAGCACCCAGTGAAACGTTTTCTTCCTACCCCTGTACTCCAAACCTAGTTTTTCTCTTCATATATAACACTGTCCATGTGGAGCCTTTCAGAAACACTCTATACATTCCTAAGCATGTGTGTGTGTAGCATATGATGTATGCTCACATGCTTCATGCTTATTTCTTTGCTTTCATGTAAGCATGTCATAGACAATGTCCCATAACAATACATACAAATATTTTCCCATTCTTTTTAATGGCTACATATGAAAGTAGCATTCTATTATATGATATATTATAATTCATTTACCCAATACCCTATTTATATTTTTCTTTTTTATTTTATTAATTATGCTATTATAGTTGTCCCATTTTTTTCTCCTCTTTATTCCCCTCTTCCCTGTACCTCCCCTCCCACCAGCATTCCCCCACCTTAGTTCATGTCCATGGGTCATACATATAAGTTCTTTGGCTTCTCCATTCCCCACACTATTCTTAATCTTCCCTATTTTATACCTACCACTTATGCTTCTTATTCCCCATTCCTTGTCCCATATTCTCCCCCCAACCCCTCCCCACTGATAACCCTCCATGTGATCTCCATTTCTGTGACTCTGTTCTTATTCTAGTTGTTTCCTTAGTTCATTTCTGCTTTTGTTTTTGTTTTTGTTCTTAATGTTCAGTTGTTGATAGTTGTGAGTTTGTTGTCATTTTACTGTTCATATTTTTTAATCTTATTCCTTTTCTTAGATAAGTCCTTTTAACATTTCATATATTAAGGGCTTGGTGATGATAAACATCTTTAACCTGACTTTATCTGGAAAGCACTTTATCTGCCCTTTCATTCTAAATGATAGCTTTGCTGGATAGAGCAATCTTGGATATAGGTCCTTGCCTTTCATGAGTTGGAATACTTCTTTCCAGCCCCTTCTTGCCTGTGAGGCTTCTTTTGAGAAATCAGCTGATAGTCTTAGGGGCACTCCTTTATAGGTAACTGTCTCCTTTACTCTTACTGCTTTTAAAATTCTCTCCTTATACTTAATCTTGGCTAATTTAATCATGATGTACCTTGGTGTGTGCTTCCTTGGGTCCAAATTCTTTGGGACTCTCTGAGCTTCCTGGACTTCCTGGAAATCTATTTTCTTTGCCAGATTAGGGAAGTTTTCCTTCATTATTTTTTCAAATAAGTTTTCAACTTCTTCTCTTCCTCTTCTCCTTCTGGCACCCCTAGGATTTGAATATTGAAATGTTTAAAGTTGTCCTGGAAGTTCCTAAGCCTCTCCTCATCTTTTTGAATTCTTGTTTGTTCATTCTGCTCCAGTTGAATGTTTATTTCTTCCTTCTGGTCCAAATTGTTGATTTGAGTCCAGTTTCCTTCCTGTCAGTGTTGGTTCCCTGCGCATTTTTCTTTATCTCAGTTTGCATAGCCTTCACTTCTTCCATTATCTTGCAACCATATTCAACAATTTCTGTGAGCATCCTGATTACCAGTGTCTGAACTGTGCATCTGATAAGTTGGCTATCTCTTCACTGTTTAGTTGTATTTTTTTCTGGAGCTTTTATCTGTTCTTTCATCTGGGCCATATTTTTTTTTGTCTCAGCATGCTTGTTATGCAGTAAGGGGCAGAGCCTTAGATATTCACCAGTGCGGGGCAACCCATATCACTAAGTTGTGATGCTATAAGTGGGGAGGGGTCTGAGAGGGAACAATGACACTTTCTCAGCTCTCAGTTGGCATTCAGTCACTTCCTCTGCTACTCACAAGCAAATTCTGCCCTTCTGGTGCTGCTCCCCAGGTGGGTGGGTTTGTGTGTGCTCCATGACCTGCAGGTCTCTCCAGTACACTCTCTTGTGAAGCTGGGAGTTTTCCCACAGCTGCAACCCCCACAAGATTTTTCAGTCAGAGGTTTTGAGTCTTTTTTTCCCATGCTGGAACCCTAGGTTTTGTGGTCTGTTTCATTCCCCAGTTGTTCCTCCTGGTTTATCCACATGCAAATGTGGGAGCACCTGATCCATCAGCCACCACCTCAGCTCTCCATCCCACCTATCAATCTGGATGAATGTTTCTTCTTTAACTCCTTGAATGTCAGACTTCCATACAGTTCGATTTTCTTGCAGTTCCATTTTTTTGTTCTTTTTAATTTGTTGTTGTCCTTCTTTTGGTTGTGTGAGGAGAAAAAGTGTATCTATCTATGCCAGCATCTTGGCTGGAAGCCTATATTTAGATATTTCTGGTCTTTTTATTACAAATATTCTGCTATCAATGAATATTTACATATGCATATATAGTTGAACACTTACACAAGTATATACAGAGCATATGTCAGAAAAATACTTAGATGTGGAATTATTTAGCCAAAGGGTATGTACACATTTAATTTTGATAAGCGTTTTTAATTTTTTTCCAAAGATATATATTAAATTACACTACCACTAAGAAAGTATAGAAGCTTAGCATTTACTGTATATCATCCAAAGTAGTATTTATGTATAGGGGGTTTTGTGCCTATTTTTTTTACTGACCTCATAAATGAAAAGGCCCTTGAAGACAGAAACCATAGCTTATATAACTTGATTCCAATGCCCATGACCATTTATGTAGCTATTATTCAGCGAATATTGAGTGCTTAACTGTACAAAAGACTAAAATACAAAAACAGAGTTCTACTTTTTATAATAGTAGACTAGTTAGACTTACCCTTCTGTGGAGAAAAAGTAAAATAAATTGGAAGAATTATTTTTTAAAAAAACCCACACCTACCACAATCACCAAAGAATGAGAAATTTCCCAGTTAAAATCCAGGAGAAAATTAAAGGCATGTATTCAAGTCTTTTTCCCCTAAGGACATTTTCCCATTAGGAAGAAGTAACTACAAAACTGCATTTGCTTTCAGAAGTCCACCAAAGTTTAGGACTCTTACAACCTACAACTCTTTCAGCTCTTACTATTTCTAAAAGTACTGATACATTGCACAGCACACAGTCAAAGGAGATGAGGCACACAGAAAATAAGAAACCACAAGCAAGAACCAGTCAAAATATCAAGATGATAGAATCAGACCAACAAAGACTTCATGTGTTGTAATTATCTGATATATACTGTGAAACAGCTACACCCAGAAAGTTAAAGAAAAAAGAAAAACCAAGCCTGAAATTTCAGGGAAAACTCGGGGTGGGGTAGAAGGAAGTAGCATAATTTTGAAAAGGAAAAATACAATAATGAATTCAATACAATAAAGAATTGATTAAGTTTAACTATAACTTAGACATACGTGAAGAGAGAATTGTTGAACAGGAAAATAGGAAAATTTATTATCAGAATAAATCAACTACAATATAGCACAAAAAGACAAAAAGATGAAAAAATATAGAAAAGATGATGAGATAATGGATATATCGAAAAGGCCTGATGTGTTTAATTGGATATTTAGAGACAAAAGCAAGAGGTGAGAAATGGGGCAAAACAATATTAAAAAATGTTTTGGCTGAATAACAAAATTTTCCAGAACAGATTAACAAAACCTAAGAATCCCAAATAGGATTAAAAAAAGAAAAAGAAATATATGTTAAGATATCATTATAAAGCTACAGAAAACCAAAAGGGGGGAAATATAGGGTCAGCACAAATAATGGCCCTTTTTCATTATAAAATCTTTTATTACAAAATCATAAGCATGCAATTCCATCACATAACAATATCACACTCAAGCACACCATGTGACATTTTAGGTGAAATGTTCAAATTGCTGTCCGTCTTGTTGTGCAAAATATTCATGTACCCTATCAACCACACTCAAGCAGGCATTTTTTCTGCTGGACCCTATTTGTTCAACAGCTAGAGAAAAAAGACAGATGTACCTTAAAAGAGCAATAGTTAAATTTCTCAAAGACAAAAGTAAAAGTCAAAGAAAAGTGGAAATATGTTTTCAATGTTTTTATAGAAAATAAAAACTACCATACAATTTTATCTTCAGCAAAATATTCTTCAAGCACAAAAGAAAAAAAGAAATTTTTAGAAGAACAAAAACTAAAAGAATTCACAACTAGCAGACTAAAGTATTGTAGATGTAAAAAGAATTAAAGAACTAAAAAACTAGTAAATATGTGGGTAAACATAAACATTGACTTTAGAAGTTATAATATGGATGTCTTACAGAGTTTTTAAATCTAAAGAACTAAAAGGTGAGGCAACTATAGATTGTCAACTCTGAGTTGGGGAGAAAGGAAAATTTTATTTTTCTTATTTTGAGGTCCTTGTATTTATTACACAAGGAGAGTAAGTGTTGATTAACTTTAGACTTTGCTAATTGAAGGGTGATTATTGTAATTTGTAAAGCAGCTACTAAAAGAATAAGGACAAGTATAGGATCTCCAAATCAATAAAGAGGAAGAACAGATGATAAAGAAAAAAATAAATCCAAAAGAAGTCAAGAGGAATTAGAATAGAGACATAGATCTGGTGAATCAAATAAAAAGCACAAATTAAGATGGTAGATTTTAACTTAAATACATCAGTTGATTACATTAAGTATAAATGTCCTAAATGCTCAAGTAAAAATACAAAAATTGTCAGGCCGAATAATAACAAAGTTTATTTCAATTAAATGGCATTTACTGAAGACCTCTAAAATATAATAATGCAGAAAAATTGAAAATGAAAAGAATAAAGTATGCAAATAATCAACAAAAGAAAAAGACTTAAATATGGTGCGCTATTAGACAAAATTGACTTTGGATAATGACTTGTTCCTGAAGTTTTGTGTTAGGGGGAAAAACATTCAAATATATATAAGGTTCCCTGACCATGGTCATTTTAACACAGTGAAGTAAGTCCTGGGAAAGGTGTGTATGAAAGACTATGATGGCACAGAAATAGGGATGATAGTGGATACATGTGCCTTATAGTCAGTATGTCTTTTTTTAAGGACTTTTATCAGAATTCTGATCTATTAATTCATCAGGTAGCTCTGAGTAAGGGGAAGGCATTCAATACAAAGGAAACCATATACCCAAAGTAGATGTTTGTAAATATTGGTAGAAAGCACTGTTTGATTTAGGGACAGGCCGGACCCAAAACCGCAGTACCTTACCTGCCCCCAACTCCCGTAGCAATAGCAAATGCTATGATTACCTGCCAAGACACCTCCATCCTTCTCCTGAAGTCACCCACTTTCCCAGCTGTGAGAAGTGCTACAGGCTGACGGTTCCCAGCTGAGGCCCTCTGTAAGCACCGCCCTCTCCTAGGACTACAAACCCCACTCTGGGGGCAGAGACCAGTCAGTGCAATGGTTCAAAGGCCTGATGCCTCTGCCTTGATTCCTGACTGTTCTGAAAGGCCACCCCAGCTCTAGAGCTCCCTTTGGGATCTGCTGAGGACTTTGTTACAGCTCCATCACATTTCATCTTCGCTGACTAAGCCTCTGCCCCTCAGCCTCTCACAGGTGTTGCCGAGAGTACTCCCCAGTAAATCTCCTGCATAGCAGTCTCCATAATTGAGTTGTTTCTCAGAAAACCAGACATAAGATAGTGGCTGAAGTGGGAAAAAGCCCAAGAATCCTGAGTGCTGGGCTAGTGTTTTACCCCCACACTCTGCTGATGGCCGGTAAAACTTGCTGTCAAATCTCTGGGACCAAAGGCCAAATCGATTGTCCTAGTATTGTTCAGTTGTTGTTTTTTTCTCGTTCTTTCTCAAACTAAGGTACCAGTTCTGCTAAGGACCAGTTCCACTTATCACTTAGACTTTTCTGCAAGTAGCAAAGAGTAGAATTAGAAAGAAAAAATCTGCTCATTGGGTATCGACAATCTGAAAGATCCCTTTGTCCATGAGACCTGTGCTTCAGGGTGGTTTTAAAAAAAAAATAGTTTATGCTCTCATAGCTGTTAAATAACAGAGTCAATATTTGAACTCAGGGTCAGATATGGCTGTCTCCACTTTTTTCTCCCTAAGAGAAAAAAATGTCCTTAAAATAACCTAAACCAAACTGTAGAGAATGTAAAGAGAGAGAAACTAAGACTGCTCCCTAATGTTGATCAGGTCTTGTTTGGGTTGGTTTCCCTGCCTAGGTGTCTGGGTTAGTAAGTGTTCTTTCAGCCCATTTTGCCCTCAGCCCTAAAACTGAACCACATTTAAATCTTTCAATTAGCCTTTGTTCTTCTGTCTTGGTAAATGCAAGTTCCACGTGGCTTATATCACTGACAACCTCCTATGTAACAATCCTTGTTGAAAATTGGTTCTACGATGGATTTGACAAGCCTTTTAACAGTTTAGAGAAAAGTTACCTCTCAATTCCAAGATACTGATATCATTAATCCCTTTAATATCTACAACCTGCAATGTCTCACAAGAAGGAGGCAGGTGGGGAGGTCAGCCCCCAGCCCACTTGTTGTGGATGGCAAGGCTGGGAAAATGAAAACCAGAGGCATCTCGAAGAGCATCCGGTTTGGGCTCTGGGGCAGTGCCTGGGCGCTCTGCCAGAGCAGCTGGGAACTCTGGTGAGGCACTTTTATGCAAACGCCCAGCTGGGTCCAGTTCATTCTGTATTTACCCTGCAGGGCTGTCCACGCGTATTTGTTCTCTGTACCACTGGAACACACATCCTCCTGCAATATACACTAAACACTGAGAGCACGCCAGCCTCTGGGACCAGGATGGTAGTATACAAGTCTAGGCAAAGAACAAGGTCTTTGCAGTTAGAGAACCCTAACTGACTCCTGGCTCTAAGACTTGTTAGGGTGGGCAAGCAATGTCAACCCGCAAGCCTCGGTAGCTCATCTATGCAACAGGGATAATGCCCAGTTGGTTGGGAGGAAGCTAGTAAGTAGCTCAATAACCTGTAGTTGTTATTATAGCCAAAAAAAACTTCTTTCCTGATGATACTGACAGAAACAACACTTTGGAAGTGATTTCCATTTTTTTCTTTTTCCTTAATGGCTTGTTCGTCTGAACCCAGTGCTTGATTGGCAGCACCCTAACGTGGGATAAAAAGCATCAATTATTCTTAAATTTAGAGTTGATCTTGTGCTCAAGCAGAAGACAGACAACAGGGCTCTTTCCAGTCCATCATTTGCCATCTGTCCTTAACTGACCAGATCTCTACTGATGAAGTTCACAGATCCAGACAACACAGATGTTTTTGAAAGTTTATTCTCTTGAGAAAAATAAAACAGGGATTGTAAGAAATGCGAACATAATTCTGGTCCTAATAGGATTTTCCTGAATTATCCAGTTAGGCATCTGAATTCTCTATGGAGGTTTGATAGGGACAGTCCTGGCCTTGGTGTGGCACCAAACGTGTGAACTTCCCCTCGACCTTCTGCTCTGAAAAGGTGTGTTGAGCAGTGACCCCCACGGAAACCACCCCCAAAATGCTGGGGTGTGAAACAGATCGTGAGTGCAAAGCAATCACAGTTGTCAGATGTGATGAGTTAA
Source organism: Artibeus jamaicensis (assembly GCF_021234435.1). NCBI lineage: Eukaryota > Metazoa > Chordata > Mammalia > Chiroptera > Phyllostomidae > Artibeus > Artibeus jamaicensis. The sequence goes on along the minus strand of NW_026522025.1, from coordinate 32,505,623 downwards.
ATGTATACCCCTCACTGTCTCACGGCACTCTCCATCTTCCAAATACACCAGAATAATAATGCCAATGATTGCAAGCAGCACCTTTGTTGTATCTCATTTATTTTCACCCCAAATTATGGAGGCTTAAAAGAATTTACTGACTGCCTGGGTTTCCTGACTAATTGGGGTAACTCTATGCTGTAGCCATTAGGAGATTTAAATATAGCTCTTCTGGAGCAATACTCTGTATTGGATCCCCTGTTATCCTTTAAATATCTTGGTGTGCGAGTGGATAAAATTAGAAAGAATTTGTTTGCTTTAAATTACCAACCTCTGCTTGATAAAACTATTAGCGATTTAGCTAATTGGACGGCTCTTCCATTATCATTAATTGGCAGAGTTAATACTATTAAAATGGTTGTTTTATCTAAATGTTTGTATTTATTTCAATGCTTTCCCATCAAGCCACCTAAAAATCCTCTAAAGCTTTGAATTCTGCAATTAGTTTTGTTTTATAGGCTGAAAAGAGAATCAAGATTAATCTTAAAACTACCACTACTCTGAGGGAGGGGGTGAAGGATTAATTCTTCCTTTTCAAGGAATAGGTAAATGTTGGATTCTCTTGATCAGGCTTTGTCCATTGTTCCTAAATATCTTCAATAAGAAGTTCCAAACTCCAAAAAAACTAAAAAGATTCTTTTTAATGTTGTTTATCTAAGAAAAACTTCATAAGAAAACTTTATATCACACTTGTATATGTATTCAACCACACGTTCATTCATTCTTACACTTGTGTACACCAATATGCAAGATAGGAGTATCTATAGTAGAAACTATAGAAGACTTCAAAGGTGAATAAAATTCAGTCCTTGCCCTCAAGAAGTTCAAATATTAAAAGTGAAAAGAAAACATAAATGACAATAAGGTCACATGGAACGTGCAACACCAGAGAAACGACCAACATACTGGGACAGAGCAACAAGCACCAATACACCTGACTGGGCGTCAGAAAGGGTTTCCCAGAAAAGGGGACATCCAGGCTGGGTCTTGCAGAATGGGATTCTTACAGGGCCCTACCAAGATTAGGAAAACACTTAAAAGGGGAATCAATCTAATGAACAAAATAAACTAACACGCAACACAGAGCCAGAGGCATGGAAACACGGAACAAACTGACAGCACCCAGAGGGGAAGAAAGAGGGAGATAATGAGGTGAGAAGGGGAAGGGACGAATCAAAAAAATGCATCTGAGTGATCCACAGATATGGACGACAGTGTGGGAACTGACTGTGAGAGCAAGGGCGGGACAGGGGTGTCAGGAAGGTGGAAGGCAAAGAGGCAAAAATTGGAACAACTGTAATAAAATAACAATGATAATAAAAAACATTTAAAAATATAAAATAAAGTTGTTTAATTCTTTTAAAAAGCAACTGCAATAACAGAACACCTTGAGAGTTTTCTTCTGATTAATAAAGTAACTTGATTTGTGGGACAGTTAAAATGCTCCACTCTGCTAAAAGTCAACCATTCCCTCTTTGGTGGATCAGGAGAATTGCATAGATACAACCTACTGGGACATTTAGCTAAGGCTTTCATGATTTCTTTGAGTGTCAAGATGGGGACATGTGAGCAGAATGATGGCACAAGTACATCAAATTCTAGCTGCTTGAAAAATGGTTACCAATGTGTTAATTACTGTTTTATTACTTGATGTAGACACTGGCCCACAGTGTCCACCTCATTATGGATGAAATAAGACATTCACATGGACTACCGAGTCCAGTGGAGGAAAAGGGCGGGCATGACTTTCTCTTTCAAGGGGAGCAGAAGCCTTGGCCCTTGCCCTGACAGGCCTTTATTGGATTTCTTGGCACATTACATGATGGTCCTCATTTGCTATGCACAGGTTCACTTTAGGTGGTTACCTTTTACAGAAAACAAAGGAGCCAATGCCACTAATCACATCACAGAAGAGGGATATTTGCAAATGAAAAGGGCAAAAGTGGTTGGAAGGGTTACACTCGTCCTTGGAAGGTTTAGCATGAATTTTAGGAAGTTATTCTGCAGTAAATGTTTGCCACTGGGACCTGAGCCCACACCACGCAGAAGGGTCTCCTACATCTCCCCCCTTGTTTTTAGTTAGGACCACTATGGATCCCACAAACCCTGCTGCTTGCTGGTCTACCACAGCACCTTGGGGAAATAATTTGCAAATACATCGTAATACACAGAACATTATTACAATCCGTAAGCAACTAGTGGTTCCAAAGACCCACATTCTCAGATTAAGCCCATCAATCACTGTCAGGCAGTAATGATCAAATAGATAACATTCAGAGAATTCTGAGGGCCTATTTTGAGTCAGGGTCAGGTAGTGAAAGGGCCATAAAATTTGGGGGAAACAAACTCAATTCAGGCTTGGACCCTTATTATTTAAATTAAAGATATCTGCAAAGTAGGTTTCATAGGATTTTATGCATTCTTTTTGCCCCGGGGAACCTGCCCTTTCCAGCACAGGGCCACACCCACCTCTGGCATTGTTTCAGGCTTAGGTAGAGCAGGAATTAAGGCAGCCGAGAGATTAAGAGACTTCTTGCAGACAGAAAGAGGACTCTGGCTGTGTCAAAGCTGAGGGGCGAGGGTCCATCACCCTCTTTTTCTACAGTCCCCCAAGTCCTTCCCTGAAGGCCTCCACGCGATTGTGCCTGTCTGACGTCGCCCCTCCCTTGATGGATCTTACCCATCATTGGCTAACCAACCAAGTATTGGGGGCTTGGCAGAGTGAAGTAAAGTGGGCAGAGGCAGTGCTTGCTCCTGCCAGGAAGATAAGCTTTGCCTCCTCAGTGGCTCAGGTCCTCATGGCAGAACAGACCCAGATGAAGCAGGTCCCTTGGGCTCTTAGTCAGTGTTAGCCATGGGGGTTCCAGCTTCTGAAACCAGGCAGGGCAGTTCCCAACATCTAATCTCCCCCCTTTTTCTATTGTGAATGCAATTGTAGCTGTTAAGCCTGTGAAACCTACTATTTGCTGTTCCTGAATGCGATCTCAAGAAAACAACCCCCACATATACATCATAAAGGATAAATAAGGATTAAGACAAAGGAGCATCCAAGGGCTGCTAGGACCCAAACTTGTAAATTCAGTTCATTGAAACAGTTTTTAGGGTTCAACCATTGAACATAATGGGGCACCGAGGGGTTGCTGCCCTCTGCAGGATGCACTTGTCTCTGCCCCTGAGGGGCACTTGTCTTTGAGGCAGGCCCTGTCCTTCTCCATGGGCAGACCCAGGCCCGTGAGTGACGGTGTGAGCGTCTGTTTTCCTTCTGGTTGTTCAGGGTCAGCTGGGCCATCTGGTCTGTCAGTCGATTGGTTCTTGGCTTCAGGTAGCAGAGCTTGGTGTCTGTCCCGCTCATGATAAGGCTTTACTCTTTCAGCTGGCAGCCAGACAGGACCTGTAGGGATGGAAACACAAGCACACCCTCTTCCCCAAGTTAAGAGGTTTACAGGGCTTTGCCAAGAGCCCTCTCCCAGCGAATCTCTATATAAAACCTGAGGATAAGATGACTTTGGCTCTTTCTTCTGAAAGTGTTTCTTAACTGGAGTACAAAGTGATTCATCACAATTTAGAAAATTATAAGTAAACAGACCTAACATAATCAAATTTTGGGGGGAAGGACTCATGACTCCCTCTTTTTCTGTTTTTAAGAAGATGTCTAAAAGTATGATGATCCCATCCTATAATTGCCTGACGGGTTGGATTGTAAGGTATTCCTGTTTTAGTTGGATATTCCAATGCTGAGGAAAAACCTGAGTAGAATGCTGCAAGGTATGCAGGGACACTACCAGTTTTGATTTGCTGAGGTTGTCCTAAATGACTAAAGGCCTCAGGCCAGTGGGCTTGTATATTTCTAACAGATCCTCCTGTTAAAGCAGATTCATGTAGGTCATCAGAATAAGTATCAATAGAAATATGAACCTATTTGAATTTTCCAAAGGGAGCATAATGAGTGACATCTGTTTGCCAAATTATTTGAGAACTTAGTCCTTGAGTATTAACTCCTGTAGATGGGGGTGCCTTGATAAGGGCTCGGCAATCAGGACATTCTTTAATAATTTGCTTAGCTTGGAAAGGCAGGCCCCCTGCTGCTTCTCCCAGCTGCAATTGTCCCGTTTAAGCAGCAATTGTCCTGCTATTCTCAGGACCTGGTAGCTCTTAGGTTCACAGTTTTCAAGGAAAGTGGGAAAGATTGAGGGGGTGTTCTGAAAAATATATGTTTTAGACAAAAAAAAAACGGTTATGCACCAAAGGCCTTTTGTGACTCAATTGACTAACTGTTCCCTTCGGGAGAATAGCCAGTTCTTCCCCAAGGAAACAATCAGTGTTTACAGGTACTGAGTTAAAAAATGGTACTTTGTCTTCCATGGAGAAGGGCTAGTTGCCCCCAGGAGACAATATACCTATATTTCATTTTTACAATAAAGGTCATGGCTCTGACATAAACAAGGAGGATTCTTAATATTTCTTTAACACATAACACCCTCCATCCCACTTGTAGCATGCTTTAGATTGACAAACTCATGAACACATTCACAACTTTCAGGAACAGTTTTTTCTCTAATGGCAAACACATTTACTTTTTTTAAATTGGAGTTTTGACCTGCTCCGTTTCCGACCTGGGCCAATTCATCCCTCTTTAGGCAACCTGGTGGCTCCCTGCTGCCAGGAAGTTACCATATTGATGCCGAACTTAGTGAGGACACCCGGTATGCATAGCGCATTGTAGCCCAGAACCCCTGCCTCAGCCTCCCGAGTAGCTGGGACTACAGGCACACACCACTGTGCCCAACTGGTCGCAACTGCACCAGCATGTCGGGGCACAGGGAAAGTCTCCCCCAGTGTGCACTGCACTGGGGAGAAAAGGAGGCGAGAGAAACCAATCTCCCCTCTGCACTGCTGCCAGTCTCCGGCAGAGAGACCCAGCCCCCAGTCGACTCACCCAGAGCTTGCACGTGTGGGTAGTGCTGCGCGCGTGCGAACACACCTGAGCCACTGCTGAGCTCATAGGGTGGGCCAAGAGACTTGGGGCAGTTGGCGCGAACCAGAAGGGCTTAGCTAGTGTGCGTTGGTCCCTTCTCTTCCATACTTCCAAAATGTAAAGATCCCTTATCTAGGAGACATTCAGCAGCCCCCAAATGCAGCTGAACCTAAAACATTGCTCTTGTTCCCCAGAGAGCCCATTCCCCATGGTTCAGGATTCGCAGAAACCTCTAAAGAAATTTTTTAACAAATAAAAGAACCTTTTTCTGAAATTCCTCCCACCACAAGCACAGTGATTACAAAACCAGTCTCAATTTTGCGTTTTCCCCATGTGCACCTTTAAATCCTTATGCCAGCAGACAGAGGGGAAAAAGCAAAACTGAAGGGGCCACAAGAAGCGGCTTAAAAGAAAGAATTTGCTGAGGTGCCTGTAAACTGTCCTGTAACTAGTTGATGTTTTTAAAGCTGATGAAAGGGAAAATCTTTGCTCTTTCTCCCAAGCCTAGACCTAGTTTGGGGTTGCCTCCCAGCAAAAGCTTGGGAGGATGAACAAGCCTCCTGCCTACTAAAGAAGATGCAGTTGCAAAGCGGTCACAAGAGAGAGCAACCTAGGAAGAAAACCCTTTTCCTCTATAATCAACACACCCTACAACATTCTCAAAAAGTACTCAGGGTCGTCAGCCCTTACCTGGGCTGATGTGCGCGTGCTCCCTCCAAGTTGGTGTGTTGTCCATAATGATGATGGCTCCTGGCTTCTGGGTCCCTGTTCGTGAGTGCTCGCTGATGCGGACACCAGCCCTCAGTGTCCACGTCATTATGGATGAAATGAGACATTCACACTGACTACCGAGTCCAGTGGAGGAAAAAAGACAGCATGGCTTTTCTCTCAAGGGAAGCAAGAGCCTTGGCCCTTTCTGTGACCCACCTTTATTGGGTTTCTTGGCACATCTCATGATGGTCCTCATTTATTATGCACAGGTTCACTTTAAGTGGTTACCTTTTACAGAAAACAAAGGAGCCAATGCCACTAATCACATCACAGAAGAGGGATATTTGCAAATGAAAAGGGCAAAAGTGGTTGAACCAGTTACACTGGTCCTTGGAAGTTTTAGTATGAATTTTAGGAAGTTATTTTGCAGTAAATGTTTGCCACTGGGGACTGGGCCCACGCCACGCAGAAGGGTCTCCTACAATTACTAATCTGGAGAAAGACCTCCCAACAATATGCCAGTGTGTTTTCTCTCTGGCTGCGTCTTGTTCAAAGTTTGTAATAACTTGGATAAGGACAAAGAGAAAGAACTCAAGAGGCTGGAATAAAGGGTCAGAGGTAGTCACATGTAACTAAATAGGAGAAAGTAATGTCCTGCCCTACTTTGTCCCACTTGCTATATAGTCATTGAAGCCCTCACTATGATATCATCAAGCAATAGAAAATGCTCCAGATTTGGAGTCAGAAAGCTTAAGTTCAAGTCTTAGCTTGACTGAATATTACGCATGCAATTTCAAGGAATGCCCTAAACTTAGCTGAGCCTCTGTGTTTCTATCCATAAATTAGAAATAATACTACAAGTTTCAGAGCTGCTTTGAGAACTGGGGATGTAGAAAAAATTTTAAACTGTGTATCACTACCCAAAAGTTATCTTTTATAATGCTTATTATAGTAATGGTGGTGATAATAATAGCAGGTATATGAAGTCCTCAGGTCTTAGTTAAATTCTAACCTAGAGTAAACTAACAATGTGACATGGTTTTCACAATAGCCAATATAGTCAGTGGGCTGCATTACTGAAATAATGAGATTAGAATTGTATCTGGATTGGGTTTATGGAAAGCCAATCTGCCCTGGGTTTAATTCTGGTCATTGTGGGACTCCTTGTATCTAAAGCAGAGTTTGCCATATAGTGGGTGCTCAATAATATTTGTGGAATGCATTAATTTTAATAAAGATGTTGAGGTATATCTAGATTCAGGTAATGAGAATTCTAAGAATATGATAATCACAAAGAATACTCTTAAAAGTGAAAATGTTCTTCTCTGGCTGGTGTGGATTGAGTGCTGGCCTGTGAGGCAAAGAGTTGCCAGTTCAATTCCTGATCAGGGCACATGCCTGGGTTGTGGGCCAGGTCCCCAGTGGGAGGGTGCACAAGAAGCAACCACACATTGATGTTTTCCTCTCTCTCTCTTGCTCCTTCCCTTCCCCTTTCTCTAAAAAATATAATAAATGAATCAAATCTTTTTTTTAAGTGGAAATGTTCTGTATAAAAGAGACAATTTATGAAGTTACCACTTGTCAAAGAATGGGTCAAGAATGGGGTCTGTCATACTTGAAGAACAAAGGAACAGACCCGACACTTACTAAAGACCTTCTATGGGATACGCATTTGAAATAATTATTCTGTTTTACTAGAGGACACACTGAGACTGGTGATCCAATAAATGAAAGCAGTATCTAAAATTATGAGCCTTCAACCAAGGGAATGGCTGGCCTTTGAATCCGAATGTTTCAGCAGAATGTTTTGGAAGAGACTTTTTACACGTTGGAGGTCAGACTAGATCCTTCATTCCCAAATCTGCTTTGGTATCGCCTGTGAAGCTTGTTGGGTGGGGGATGGGGGGGCAGGCCTAAGAGGGTAAAATGGTAATGTACAAAAACTACAATAATTTTTTTAAATAATTAATTTAAAAAATTTAAAGAATGTAAATGCATAAAGTACAATTATAATTTGTAAGACAATGGTGTCCATTACCTAAACTTCTGTGTTTTCAACAGCCTCTACAAACAATTCTGATACACAGTCAGGGCTGAGAGCCACTGCACTAAGTGTGTTTCACACTTTCCTGATGATAAAAACACCACATTTTAAACAAACCCAGTTTCTGAGGCCCCACTCATGGAGATTCAAATTCAAAAGGTCTGGAATACGAACCAGGAGAGTCTGAAAAACACTGAACAAGATGATCTTTCATATTCTTCCCAACTCTTATGAGTCTGAGAAACTAATCCAACTAGAGCTGCTCATTAGTTCCAAATAACAGCTTTGAGATACCTGCATTACAGACATCAGGCCCCAAGCACAAATACACATACTTCTAGCTGGCCATGGTATTCTTCGTATGGTGTCTCTAAAGAATTTAACACATATTTTTTTAAAGATTTTGTTTATTTTGCCAAGATGGAGGCGTAGGTGGAAATACTCTGCCTTCTCTCACAACCAAGTTTAAAAACAACAAAGTTTTAGCAACAAAAACGCAGCCAAACTACAAAAAAAAATGAACTATACAGAAGTCTGACAACAACAAACCCTTCAGCAAACTGGTAAGAGGGGCAGAGCCAGCAGCAGAGCGGGTCGGGGCAGGAAAGATCCACTGGACTGACCGGTGCACAACCCAGATGGGCAGGGAGTGGGTGGGTCCCAGGTGTGGAGTAGCAGAGGGCGGACCCACTGAGGGCTGACCACAGTCACACATTCACATGCAGATAAACCGGCAAAGGAGCGAGCAGTGAGACTGAGACAGACTGCACAGGCCCCAGGAGCTGGAGGCGGTGAAGGGGACCGCCAGGGTCCCTCTCTGACCCCGCCCCCACATACAGCGTCACACACCAGTGACCTGGGTGGCCCCGCCCTAGTGAACATCTAAGGCTCCGCTCCTCATACCTAACAGGCGTGAACAGAGCAAAACATTATGGCTCAAGAACAGCTCAAAGCCCCAGAGCTAATAACTCTAACCGATGAAGAACTAGCTAAACTCTCAGATGTACAGTTCAAACACTGGTGATCAGGATGCTCACAGAACTGGTTAATTTTAGTCACAAATTAGAGGAACAAATGAAGGCTAAACTAATTGAAATGAAGGGAAATGCACAGGAAACCAATAGTGATGGAAAGGAAACTGGAGCTCAAATCAATGGAGTGGACCAGAAGGAAGAAAGAAACAACCAAACAGAAAAGAATGAAGAAACAAGAATTCAAAAAAATTAGGAGAGGCTTAGGAACCTCCAGGACATCTTTAAACATTACAACATCCGAATTATAGGGATACCAGAAGGGGGAGAGTGGTAAATTTATTTGAACAAATAATAAAGGAGATCTTCTCCAATCTGGCAAAGGAAATAGACTTCCAGGAAATCCAGGAAGCTCAGACTCCCAAAGAAGTTGGACCCAAAAAGGAACACACCAAGACACATCATAATTACATTAGCCAAGATTAAAATGAAGGAGAGAATCCTAGAAGCAGCAAGTGATAAGGGGACAGTCACCTACAAAGGAGTTCCCATCAGACTGTCAGCTGACTTCTCAAAAGAGACCTTACAGGCAAGAAGGGGCTGGAAAGAAGTATTCCAACTCATGAAATCCAAAGACCTACAACCAAGATTGCTCTATCCAGCAAAGCTTTCATTTAGAATGGAAGGACAGATAAAGTGCTTCTCAGATAAGATCAAATTCAAGGAGTTCATCATCACCCTTATTATATGAAATGTTAAAGGGACTTATCTAAGAAAAAGAAGATAAAAAAGATGAACAGTGAAAGGACAGCAAACTCACAGTTATTAAGAACCACACCTAAAACAAAAGCAAACTAAGAGGACAGCTAGATCAGGAGTAAACCATAGAAATGAAGATCTCATGGAGGATTAGCAACAGGGGAGTTGGAGAAGGAGAAGGGTGGAGAAGGTACAGAAAATAAGTAGCATAACCCTGGCTGGTGTAGCTCAGTGGATTGAGCATGGGCCTGCGAACCAAAAGTTTGCGGTTCGATTCCCTGTCAGCGTACATGCCTGGGTTGCAGGCCAGTTCCCAGCAGGGGTCAGTTCCCAGCAGGGGATGCACCAGAAGCAACCATACATTGATATTTCTCTCCTTCCCTTCTAAAGATAAATAAACAAAATTTTTTTTAAAAAGAAAGAAAATAAGTAGCATAGATAGTAGGTAGAAAATAGATAGGGGGAGGGTAAGAATAGTAGGGGAAATATAGAATCTAAAGAACTTGAGACACGTGGTCATAAAATAAAGGGGGGAATGGTGGGGGAGGGGTGTGCAGGGTGGAGGGAAATGAAGGGGGGAATAGAACAACTATAATGGCATAATCATAAAATATAAAAGAAAAAAAGATTTTGTTTATTTAGCCTTAGAGGGGAAGAGAAGGAGAGAGGGAGAGAAACATCAATGTATGGTTGCCTCCTGTGCGCCCCCTACTGGGAACTGGCCCAAAACCTAGGCATGTGCCCTGACTGGGAATCGAACCGCAATCCTCTGGTTCGCAGGCCCCCGCTCAAACCACTGAGCTACAGCAGCCAGGGCAGAATTAAACCTATTTTTAATTAACTAATCTGTTGACTTTTCAATTTACTGCAGTTTACCAGTTCAGCTGATTCTAGTAAAATATATGGACACATGTATGCAAATGACAAGTGACTCGTTTTGTTAAACAGTAACTCAGTATAAGCAAACACGAAGCTTGATCACTCAGGAGGTGAGTGTGACATATTTAAACCAACATTTTCTAAATAAACCATATTTTCATTTAAACATACTCCATCCTCTAAAAATGTGAACATGTATGTCACTAGAGTTTATTCTAGAAACAGTCATTCTCTTCCCATCTAACATTTCATTCTAAAATTGAGGTGAGAAAGTAAACAGGTGTTTGAGGACTGGTCTGCCGTCACAGTCAGCAGCTTTCATTAGTTATACTGATAGTCTGACCTACATCAGCCAAACAGTAATGTTTTATCTCAATGACCCCAAATCCACATCTTCTGCAAGTCCTCTCTTCTTTCTTCAATTCCTTGTGGCTTAGAACCAAAAGCAACACTTTCTATATATCTTGAGAAAATGGCTAAAGAGAGAATGAAAAGAAAATTATTACTAAGCAGCTAAAATGTGATTTTTGCTGTTAAGCTTTTTTTTCCAGAGCACAGTTCCCCCTCTGTCCAGCGAGAGAGGCCCCAGGCAGCAGCGGCTGCACCCCTGGGGTATGTTTGCATCTCTACCAGGGTACGTGATGCTCAAAGGGACTGATAGTCTTGCACACTCAGCTTATGAGATATAGGTTAAAGATAAAGATGGAAGGAAGATAAGCAGGCAGGAAGAGCGGAGAGCAGGCTGAGCATAACTATACCCTCCGTAACTCAGAGAATGGCAAACAAACCACACCTCTCATTTGACCCTGTGTTTTTGAAAGGAAACCGTGTGTTCAGTTTTGAGATTCTTTAGCTGATATAATAGTTTCTATTGCAAAGGTAAGGGTGTGTATCAAATGTGTTTGGAGAAAATCAAGTCATAGTATTTGGGAACACATATGCAAAAGCAAGTCAAAGAACTTTAATATACACTTTATTTTTCAAAATGTGGTCTAGAATTCTCTAGGTCAAAGGAGACACATTAATAGGGCAACTCTTCTGACTATGAATGATGTTTTACTTTAATGAACAAAACAGACATATTGGTTTAAAGATAAATTCAGTAAGCAAATCTTCCGAGCAAAATTGTGTGCTGACATATTTAAGGTCCTTTCCTAAAGTTCCATCCCCTCCCCCCAAACTCCCACCCAGTGACAAAGTCTACAGACTGTCATTTAGAGAGCTCCTGCAAATCCCCTCAAGAACAAAGCTGGAGAATCTGAGCTGTTCCACAAAGAATCTAAGCTTCCCCTACCTCAGAGAATGACAACAGGCCTATAAGTGAAAGAAGAAAACACTGAGCAGTTTCTCTTTCTCCAGCTGGTAAAAGATGGAAGAGGAGGTGAAAAAAGGAGGTGAGCACAGGACCAACTCCCCATCACGACTGCTCTGGGTGCTCCGCTCCTCCTCAGAGAATGGCTGGTTCCTCTCCTTCCCAAGCAGTACCTGGACACCCGTCACACCACCTCCCTGGACAGGCTCAACCAAACTGGCAGTTTATCTCGTACTCACTTGCCTGGTTCACTCCGAGTCATTCTCCCTTCCACACAATTTCGTTTAATTCAGAACACCTTTGTTGAACACCTACTAGGTGCCAGACTCCTTGGGAGAGCAGGAGCACAAAGGTAAAAATTTAATCTCTGCCTCACTCAGCCTGCCTACTAAGTGGCATGCACAGGGTAACGCAGTTCATAGTGAAGACTACAAATTAGACAAATCTGTGACACTTGCCAAGAATGAATAGAAGTGAAAACAAAATTGGATTTCACATCACAGGTTATCACTCAGGGGGCTTCTTTCTGGTAGGTGTGACTTATGGTAATAATAATAGTCTATGTTTATATAAAGCTCTAGAGTTTACGAAGTCTCGTGAACATGATTGCATTGTGAAATAGTAAGATTCAGCTTTTCTTTCTCAATTTACAGGCTAATAAAACTGAGGCTAATAAAAAGTAAGTTCATACCATACTAAGATTTTTATAAAATATTATTCAATGGTCAGTATACACACAGAAAAAGATTAGGCTGGCTCCCTATTATACTATTATACCCGAAGTACTTCCAAAATATAACTTAAATTGCCCCAGAGAATATAGCTTGGAGAAATGAAGGTGCTGAGTATTTTGAGCACATTTTACTAAGGGACAGAGGGAATTGAGTCACGGTCTCCACGTCTCACCTGGAACATTCCTCTCTGGATTGCGATGATGAAAGCCTTGCAGACAGAGTTGAGTGCGAGTTCCAGTGACTTCAGCATCAGAACACAAATCAAAGACCCCAGGAAATTTCCTGAACTGTGCAGCTTACTGGGCAAATGATTTAATCAACTTGGATTTAAATAATGTTATCTCCAGGTGGGGGTTGAGATTAATAAGACTGTCTTTCAGGAAGGTGTGGGAGCCGAGGAGTTATTACTTCACAAGCACCCATCTGAAAACTGGGCTGTCATCACTGGGTGTGCCAAGCTTTGATGAGGCCTTCGGGGCTGGAGAACGAGCCCACGCACATTGAAATGGGCTGGAGCTCCTCGGATGAAAGCGATCTCTATAGGACATGTGGATGTGCATCTGATAATCTTTGACATATGTTTAATATTTAGATTTCCAAGATTACTCATGTTAATATCCGCTGCACATCTTACTTGTTTTGCCTTTTGTGCACACTGGGAGATGTGGGTTTGGACACATTTCAAGCCAGATTTGTTCCTGTTGCTTTACTGCTGCTAACCATGGGGTCACTAAAATGGGAAAATCATCTGCTTCTTCCTCTACTGAACTTTGAATTCAAAACTTACAGCTCAGAAAAGAAAAAAGAAAAGACACAAGTAAATGAATAATGGATGCAGTAAAAATAAATGTGTGGTTCTGGGCCCCATTTAATTTTTCTTAAATGACAGTGTTGTTAATGCTATGAAATATTTTCTCTGATAAATGTGAGTTAGCTAATTTGCATGAATGGCTAGTCTGTCATTTTTTTATTCTGTTGAGTTATGGGTTTTTTAAAATGGATTCTATCCTGTGTAGCTTTTAATACATTGTTATTATATGTGATCACTGAGCTTTCCTAATGGCACATTGAAAACATAGGTTTCGTTGTTTAAAAAAATAGAAATTATTTGAAAAACTAATTTATGCCATAATGACCATCTTCAAATAAATGTATTTACAAGGAAAAACCATTTACATGTTTTTCAGTATTCCTTTTAAGTGCAAAAAAAAAAAGATTTTTGGCCAAAGAATCAATCACAAAAAATTTGGGAAATTTAAAAATTAAGCCTGTTAGGTCCCCCTCCATGCTTAAGTCTCCATAATTTCCAGTGACTCAAAACTACATGTCCTGCAAATCCTGTTTTCTGCACCTGTGCCATGATTGGCTGAGGAGCTAAAGAAACGTTGATTCTGAACCTTAAATTTTGCTCCATTCATGCAAGTTAAATAATGTTAATAATCATACCTAGAGAGGGGTTTCAGTGGCCTTCCTTTGAGGAAAACAAGCAAAGACAGAATGAGTGTGCCAGAGGAAAAGAGAAGGAACTCCAACCACTGCATCACTCCCAACGACTCTTGCATTTTAAGTGTTTTAAAAGTAAACTCCATGCCCACTGAAACCTTGAGCTAGATACCTAAGCCTCAAAACTGCCCAACCTCACATCGACAGCATTTGAACATCGGTGAAATCGTAACCCGTGAGGCAATTACTTCAGAGTTATAGGCTTTAGAAAATGGTATTATATGACACCGGAAGTGCCACGTCAGCAATCATCACCCTGGAGAGCACTAATGAATAAGTACTCTCTGGCTGCCTTGGCTCATAAATGACAGGATACTAAGATGAAGAAATCTGATTTAAATCCACCAGGCATTGAAAAGTGGAGGTGCGTTTGTGAGGTTGAATGTCCATGGCCCAGGGTTTTGCTTCAGCACAGAGTAGAAGGCCTTGAGACTCTAGGTTGTATAGACTCAAGTTCAAATCCCCCTTGGCTACCTACCTGTTCTATCTCCTCTGAGCATTTCTTCCCTACCATACAGTGAGTTCCATATGTTAGCTATCATTGCTAACGTATTTATTCAATGGAGGAAATAAGACCCACCTCCTGGCACTATTTTGTAGATTGGTGACAAAACATTACAACTCCAAACATATACATGACAGTTAGTTAGCTGCTATGCTTCCTCCTATTGTGTCCTTATCATTAGAAAGATGTTCATTAGACTGTAAGCTACTAATTAGAGCAGGGATTGTGTCCGTTGAATTTAGTGGTGTGTCCCCAGCCCTCAGAACAGTCTGCTCAGTCCTCTTACCCTGATCCCGCTGGCATAATTCAGACCATATCCAATATCTGCTTGTTTGATTTTTAAGTATAAGCCTTTGATTTCAAAACACATTCAGACTCAAAATTAGAGTACCCTGTGAGTGTTGTGACTAATTTGGTTGTAAAGACCGTTCAAAGTAGGTGCAGATCAAGGCCAAGCTCCGGAATCAAAAGGATGGCACCAATGTCCCTCTGGTTTTTGTGGCTCTGTGACCTACTGCAATGACTGAATATTCCTGAGCTTCAACCTACTTACCTATAAAACGAGGAAAAATGGCAGTAAGTGGCTTACTTAGTTCAGTTGTATTGTGTCAAGGGCCGAATGGGATAACACATGTATGACATCGGACAATGTTTAATGCTGTACAAATATGACTTACAATAAATATTACTTCTCATCATCCACTAACACCATTGAATGCCCTGTTGTTCTCTGGACTAAAGGAACTCTGGAGACGAAGGGCAGCAAACTGTAGCCTGCAGGCCAAATCCAGGCTGTGAGCTGAAAATGGGCTTTACATTTTCACATGATTGAAGAAAATCAAAACAAGAATTAGATTTCATGACACACCTGAAAAGCTTGGAATATTTACTGTCTGGATCCTTACAGAAAAAGTTTGCCAACCCCTAACTCTAAGAGTTGACATTAATAATATTTCTAGTTTCCTTTAGGATTAAGCCTTAAGGCAGGTAGAACCTATGCACTACACAATTAATGCTAGGATTAGCAGCAGCTCAGGTAGAAGGACGAGCACCTCCTTAAAAGTAGGCCCTGGGTGTGCCTCACTGGTCTCAGAAACTCCCTCAAGTCCTGGGCTGCCTATTCTCACCTGCTCACTTCTCTGAAACCAGATTAGCCTAAAATCTGTATCACCAAGGTCAGTGTTTCTCCCCTTTACCTCTTTATTCTTAGCACCTGTCACATAGCAGGCATCTCCTCGGTATTTGCCAAATAATGAGGGAATGAATGAATGCCCTTAACTATTCATTCACCCTCTTTTCAAGGGCCGGCTCCAGCTCTTGCTTTTCCATGAAACCTTCAGAAACCACTTCAGGGAAGGCTTGTTTTATGTCCTGGAGTTTCATGCCTTCCTTGATCCAAGGGTAGCAATGCAGGAGGATTTCTGAACTCTCTTGAACTACCACTCTTTGTTAACCATTGTCCAGTTAACTTACTTGTTATGTCTTTACACTTTGGTCCTTCCAGTTAGATGATACAGCTGAGTGTCAGGTCCAGCAAGGCTCCCAGCCTTCACATTTGGCTTCTTCCCCAAAACCCAGCAAGCAAATCCATGTGCACTTGAAGAAAAACATATTAAAGCCACTATAACCCCAGCATCTATGATTCAACATGGAGACACTCTCCCTCCCTGCAGTTCTGCCCTGGACTTCAGCCCCTGATCTGAGTTCTGGCCTGCTACCTGAACCCTAGGTACACCTTCACCTGGTTGGGGTCATTGGAGGCAGGGGTCTGCTCTTGCCAGGCCCCTCCAGAAGGGCTGGAGTTCCACTTTTCATCTCCAGCCTGATGCTTGAGGCTGCAGGATCTACACCCCCTGACTCTCAGTGCTAGCAATCTCCTGCTTGCTGGGCCTTGCAGAAATGTGTTCTCATGCTCGCATGTTGAACCATTCATCTGGAACCACACTTACAATTATTTACCAGTACTCTAACCTCCAGGGCGTTATGCTTTATCCACTCTGTTCCGGCCTACCCCAACCTAATTTGGCCCTACCAGGCCAAATTAGGCCAAGGCTTGAGCCCTGAGATTTGGAAGGAAGCCTATGACTTTTAGTTCTTTTTTATCTACAACACGCCTGTATGGTGCTGACTCATTGTAGGCTTACCATAGGAGCTCAGTAAAGATCCATTGATTGATCCAGCATAAAAAATAAAAATAGCAAAAGACGGTTACTCATAATGTGTCATATCTAAGTTTCTTGTGTTTCATATTCCATCTCCTTTGTATCAGACACATCTCCTTTGTATAGCAAATATTTTATACTCTCCCCATTTGCTATCCTGAAATGAAATTCATAGGACATATATATCAAATTACAATATATTATTCAACACATAATGTCCTAAATATAAAGAAACAAAAAAAGTAATTAATAAAATAATACGCATTTAAACACGTACATAAGGAAGGCATGAAAAATCATTAAATGCGTGCCCCTGTGGAATGACAGTCACGACTGCCACTCTAATAATGTAGCATTGCTGCAAGCGATGTGATGTGTCTCTGTGTCCAGCTCTTGGCAAAGTCCTGAACAAAACAAAATATAACCTTTCCCTAATATACATAGCAGTTGTGAATTCATGGAAAATTAAATGTATATTAAAATGGGGCAGCAAAATACGTAAATTGGAATTAGGTTTTAGGCTTAGGTCATTATAAACAGGTTTATCTACATGAATGCCTGGCAGGACCTTCAGAAGCCAAGTGGGATATGCATGTCTCTACTGTGTGGGACTGTGCTGTGAACAGAGGACGTCTAGCATCCCTGGTTCCACCCCGTACTGAGACATCCCAAAAATGCGGCCAGAAATTCTCAAAGCACTCCACAGGGGGCAGTCATACCTCCCTTAAGAACTATTGGTCTAACCCCCCCCTATTCAAAACCATCCTGTGCTCAATTCTCCTCTCAGGAAGAGAGGTCTTCTGCTCTTCTGACCTTGAAATCCCCAAGTAAAGGGTTTGACTAAGTGACTAAGTGCCTGTCTTTTAGATGTTGGCACACACCAAATCCAAGGGCCAAGGTTGTTGAATGAAGGCAGAGATCTCAGCACTACCCAATCTTGAGCCTGTAATATACGAGGTTATAAGAAAAGAAGACTTGGTTTTCTCTAGCCAATTAATTACATTAAAAGGCAAAACCATCAGCATTTCTTTACTCCACTTACTCTCTGCATCATATACTCATTTTGCTCTTTTAAACCATTGAATTGAAAGGCCGACAGTAAATCTATCCCTCTGCACACAGCATGTAGATGCATCTCTAACACTTCCCATTCCGGCCTAGCAGATCATCACCCTTTCCTTTCCATCCCTCTTCCACTTCTCCTAACACACATGAAAAAACATCCCCAACTACAGGCCCTCTTTCTCTAACCTTACATAGCAGCTGGCCTTCCTGCTGCAGTCTTTCCAAGCTCCAACCCTCGCTGCATTTCTACATGGTCTGTGTAGGCCTCGCCTGTTTTGCAGCCTCCCTCATCTGGTTCACTGTGGGAAGGAACACCCTGAATAGTCACCCCACTTTGTGTGACTTCAGTTGCTGCCCGACATCTCCATATGCACTTCTGTGCATTTCGTTCTTCAACATTCACCTTCTGTTTCCATAAAGTGGGACCTCAGTTTATGTGGCTTTGTCCTCCATCCTCTGGGACTTTTCTCTTGCTCTCTACCTAGAGTGACTTTTCCTTCCTTCTGCCTATTAAATTCTAATAGCCCTTCAGAACAACTTAAATATCATTTCCTCCAAGAAGCATTTCTGAATACTTCTCCCTCTGAATTCTTGCACCATTTTTTAATAGTGTGTCTCTTTTGTGTCAACCTTGAAGACAAAGGTCCTTTGGGGATTCTTTTGTGTCCCTAGTGGCACCTAGGAATGTGTCATAGTAGCATAATTGTCTAACACATTCTTTTGTTTTTATGATCTCAAAAGACAGCAAAGTGACACATTGATACCATATTTGAAATATATGGGGAGGTGGTCCCTAGCCTCTCCTTCAAAATCAGTTCCTTTCTACTCAGCTGTAGTAGAATCGTGTCAAGTAACCAACTGGCCCAGAAGGACACACTTTCC
Source organism: Artibeus jamaicensis (assembly GCF_021234435.1). Lineage (NCBI taxonomy): Eukaryota > Metazoa > Chordata > Mammalia > Chiroptera > Phyllostomidae > Artibeus > Artibeus jamaicensis. Next base: position 32,487,082 of record NW_026522025.1, on the reverse strand, counting down.
CCTTTCAGTAGCAGCATTAGGGCATTGCAAGTAAAGATATAACTTCGTGGTATCTCTGAAAACATTAACTAAGACAATAATAAATTAACACAATAGTCAACTAATAGTACTGTAATGCTTTCATGTACGAATTGGAATGTGAACACTGAGATTTTCATTTCATGGTTGAAAAATACACGAGTTGACCCAAATACTAATTTCTGCATTTCTGTCATTTACATATCATGGGTCAGTGATCATTTCTTGCCTAAATGGCTTTCCAAATGAAAAGCTGTAATATTGTAATGGTTTATCATATTTACAAACATCGCATTGTGCCACCTCCCCCCTCCCCAACCCCCTTGGTGCTTCGGATTCACACACAGGCAGATCCCATCCATTCTCTGAGAAGGCAGGAGCCGAGCCTGAGTGCAGTGGCCGAGTTCCCCAGGGGAGCTTCTTTGGTTTTCTCTTCCCTAACGGTCATGAGTCCAGGAACCTACACTCCGCTGGGATATCTTCTCGGCACCTCATTTCTCCTGTGTGCCCTTTGGTCAGCAGGGGTGGGTTCTGCCTGTGTCCAGGTGATGGTCCCCCTCTCTGGGGCTGAGATATTGAGCTGCTCCGAAAATGCCTTCTTAGAAGGTTGCAACTGCTGAGCGATCTGAATGTGATATTTGGGAAGGGTAATGCATCCTGATGTTTTTTATTGCAGTTCAGAACAACATCAAGTGAAATGTCTGAAGCCATTTTTTTCCTCATCTTAATGCTAGGATAACACAGATCAGCGCAGGAATTAACCAGTCCTTCATTTAAACCCCACCCTTGTCACTGGGTTTTTGTGTCCCGAGTTACCTGCTCTATCAGGGATCTTGCTCTTGTCATCAGGCAATAGGTCTTGTACGAATCTGTGTTTTTAAAGATTAATAGGGTTAAAGCCACAGAATAGACGAGAAGCTGGTAGAACAATTACTCCTTGCCCCAGAAGGCTGACTTTACACATCGGCCTTGCTCTGTAATTATACCTTGGGGTTGGATGTCAGCGGCAAGCATTTGTGCATTTGTGGAGACAGCCGCCCCTTCCTCATGCACGCACGTGCACGCTCTCAGCCCGGGGTGCTGCTCTCTAACTAACACCTCTTTTGTCGGGCTTCTGTTGCTTCTACTTTGGCACAAGTACTTAAAAGGAAACTAAAAAAAAAAAGTGTTGAGGTCATTTATTAGACTCTCCTGTGAATTTGGTTTCGGGACTAGAAAGCAGAGCAGTAGTTGTGTGATTTACGAAATCCCTCCCGCTGCTGCTTTTCCTTATTTTTAGGGTGATGTACAGGAAGTGAGCTGGCTAGGAGTTGACTGGTCACATTTCACACCGTTGCCTGTGAGTCCTAGAATGAAAACAATCATGTGGACGGAGAGGTTGCGGGGAGGGATTTAGCTGTTAATGGAAATTTCTCCTTCAGACCCTCTGGAAAAAAACGTTACCTTTTAGAAGATGGATCTCTTTTTATTTTTTTCTCCCTAGCCCCTATGTTTTAAAAAGGTTAAGGCAGGGGTGTGTGTGTGTGGAGGGGAATCGCAGAAAGGGAGGGGAGTGGAAAATGATTGTTATCATCCCCAAGTCCTTCTTCTCTGGCTGGCTGCAGCTCTGTGTATGAAATGCCATAACAAAAGTGAGCTCACGCCTGTGTGCTTCCATCCGCAAGGTTCCTGGGTGCCAGATGGGCACTTGGTGACTGTATGAGCGTGGATTATTTCATTTCCTACATCTGGGACTCCACATGGCTGCCCAGAATGCCATAGGAGGGAGGCACTACTTCTCGGCTCGGGGAACCTACCCTTGCCGGGGACCCCCGGGGAGCCCGGGGGGTAAGGGCAGCCGCTCTGAAAGTTCACATGCACCAGGGACACTGGAGACATTTTTAGAACCCAGCACAAGGTAGATATAAACAATAACCAATGATGTATGTCAGATGCAGCTTAAAAAAAGGGGGGGGCGGATGAAGGAAAGAACAAATGAAAACAAACCATAAGCATTTTCCAGTCTGGCCTGGGAAGATGTTTTAGAAATAACATTTTGCATTTCAGTTTTGAAATTTGGTTGTGACCTTCTAGTCACAGACTTCTCGACTATGCCAGTGGTACAGACAAGTGAACTGCCATGGTCTGAGGAACACCAGCTTATACCACAGCCCCTTGGCCTCTTTGTCACTTTATTTCAATTAATGGGATGCGGTGTATTGGCAAGAAATGGTAGCGAGGCTGTTTCCTTTTCCCCAGTACTGCACTGACACTGAGCGTCCGGAGAAGCAGCTCGCTGACTGCTGTTCAGGTGAATCCCATAGATAGCAGCGCCTGAAATGCAGGGTCTTCCTGTTTTTAGATTTGTTGTGGAAAATCTCACCATCACCTCTATTTCTCCCCCCCACAAAAATGGTTATTCAAATCAATTAGTCCTGCAGAGGAAAAAGGTTTTTTATAAGAATATGTGACTTAATGTTAAAAAAAAAATCTGACAGTTGACTTCACTGTTTTGCATAAGATATTTACAAACCACAGCAGATTAAAGGGGGGTTTTATGCATTTTCACATCCTGCTTGGTTTAAAGCAGCAATTTTCTGCAAGGACAACAGAGAAAAAAATACATGCTTTATACTGCTTATATTAATTACATTTTTTCATTACCCATCATGTTTTCTGCAGGCTTGTGTATTATTGCTGCAAAATGTAATGAAATAGAAAAGGAAAAAAGAATGGACTTCTGGGAAATTTTCCAATTCTTGAAATGCAATGTTAATTGAGAGCTATTTTTAGGGAGGCACAGATAGTGCGGGACCCAGTGCCATCAGCACAAATGGGTCCAGTCCAGGTGTGACTTCCCTGGTGACAGCCCGGGGTTTTGATGCTGGAAAGCTTGAAAATCTCCGTCTTGCTTGGTGCCAAATCTACCGAAGGTCATGGAAGGGTTTCTACAGCTAAGCCACCCACACAGGTAGTGAAAGAAAAGCGAGGAGTGATGAAGGTGGAGCGCTACAGAGCTCAGGCTCTAGCGATGCTTTTAGAAATTCCCAGCCTCATCTTCAAGCTCCGCTCCAAAAGAGTGAAGAAAACGAATCCGTATTTAGAAAAATGGTAGCCTATAATGAAATGCTTCCTAAGGCCCTTAAAATGAAGAATCTAAAAAGTGCCCATAAGATGGTAACAAACAAGACCCTTTGTCAGGAACCTTCTTCTCCTGCTGAAAAATTAAACTTCTTAGCCTTGGGTATGTTCTGCCAAGAACATGAGGGAACTTGTTTGAGAACCTGGAATTTGATGGATCGGAGAAGTAGTGTTCCTTATATTACCAAATTAAGTAGACCATAGAACTAATTTTCCATTTGATTGATGTAAATAGATGATTCTCAAATCCATTGGTGGTCTTCTATATCATTTCTGAGCCCCAGAATCCCATTTTCTGATACAGTGTTGGAGGCAACCTTGCAAATGATGGAAGACATACAATACACATGCTTACAGGGGCCACATGTTCTTTCAAGAAGGTCTCAGCATGGCTTCAAATAATTCAGAAACTCTGGGCCTGATCTCAGAGTTTAAAATTCCTGATCTCAACATACCATAAATTAGCATTTGAGGCTCTTTCAGTGAGTGTCCTGGCCACCCCTAAACATTAATCTCTTGCAAATGCATTCTGTGAAAAAAAAAAAAAAAAGAAGAAGAAAGAGGAAAAAGAAAATTGAGCAATTGCTAACAAACATTATTTTCCTAAATTTCTTGTTGCTGCTTGTACTTTCACAAAGTAAACTCAAATGTCCATGAAAGTCATCTGGCCAATGCTTGCTTTAGGCTATCAGACTTAGAAGTCCAGTTAAGAGCAAAATTTCACCCAGATGTAAACTATAGGAAACAGTAAAGGGGAAATGCTTTCCAGCCACCCATCTCCAGTGGGCTATGAGGCAGGTACTCCACTTGCCCATCCCAGCTCCCGGCTGTCCATCCAAAGTCTCAGTCAGTGCCATGTGCTCACTCTAAGGTCAGCAGATTACAATACTCTACTGCAATGTTGTTATCGGATGCAAGTTGGCAATCTGCCCTAGGATTACTGCTTCAGTCCCGACAAACTTTTTAGGGTAAAGTATGCCATTGAAAGAAAAATTTCAACATCTTAGGAGTCCCTTCCAGTTGCAAATTAAATTGTAAGAGCAATTGGTAAAACCAGTGGTACATAGAAGTGAGAAGGCAAAATGGAAATGGTACATGAAAACCAAAAGTCCATAGCTGGGTAGACAGGAACATGAGTTTCCATTCCTCACTGCCTGGATGCAAATCAAAAAGACTAACCCAGATAGTTCCTGTCTAGCCTACACCACATGCAGTAGCATGTAAGGCTAGGCTGAACCAGCTGGTAAACATTTCTGGTTTACATCTCCTGCTCATCACGATGATAACAGGCGACCTTCTAAGCAGTTCCTAGTTTGCTCCAAGTCACTCCCCTTCCGAATCATTTGTTGCTCCACATTTAGCCTTTTTGGCCTTCTCTGGTCTGTTATTTCTAACAGAGTTATATCTCCATTTCTCTTTTTTATCAACTTTAAACAATAACTATCCACTCCCTGCTATGAATAATATTTAGTTCTCTTACATTTCCACCTCCCACTTTATCTACCTTCCACTTCCCAATTGCTAATACTTGGAGCTTAGGCTCTCTTATAACACAGCCAATGTCTACTTCTCATTTCAGCAATTTTATATGTTTGAGAAAAGTATTGCTGGCCCTGTCTTTCCTTCTTTCTCTGAACACCAATTCCCCATTCCACATCTCAATACCTGACAACTGGAACATTTGCACAAAGTTGGTAACATTTATGTTCTTTTCTGTAATCATAATAAAGCTTTATGTGGTTCTTTCTAGGGATTGACTCTAACAATAACTTATAACCTATAAAAAGGGTTTATAGGATCATAATTACATAAATACAGGGGTGGGCAAAAGTAGGTTTACAGTTGTTCATATGGAAAAAGACACATAGGTTATGATTATTACAATAACTTTATTAACACAAAAGAATGTCACAATGCAACTGTAAATGACTTTTTCTGACTCCTGTATTTCCACTTGTAGACCAGTCTCTTTGTTTCTTGAGATATCTACCCAGCTCTCTCTGCACTTCTCCTCCCATCCCTACAGCTTGCTCCTTAGCTGCTGCCCAGCTGTCACCAGGGGACTTCCTTCCCTGCTCTCTGGGTTAAAGCTATTATGTCCAAGATCTCATGTCTTCTTCCTTCATGGTGTGTTTCATTTTGCTGAAATGCCTCTTGACTATCTTCTTTGGAATTATAAATTATATTTCCTGTATGTTGACATACTTTCCCTTTCTACTAGATTGGTGGTTTGGGTAAGTACAGAATTCAATGCTCAAAATTACTTTCCCCCAGAAATGTAAAGATATCGTTCCATTGTCTTCCAGAATCCAATGTTGTTGATGAGAAGTCAAAAGCCATTCTAATTCTCATTCTCTGGAAGGTAACCTTTTTCCTGTATTGAATCTCTTAGGAGTTTCTCTTTTTTTCTTGAGGCTCTGAAGTTTCATAGGTGTCTAAGTATAAACAAAAACTAATTTTTAGGCATTTTCATGATAAGGTCTGCTTCTTTTCATCTTTCCTGATAGGAGTTAAAGCAAAAGCTGTATTTTGGTTTCTGTGACATTTATATCATGGAAGAAATACATCATGAATGCATATTAACATAATTTTCTTTTATATTACAAATTGAATTTAGACTATAAAGTTCAAGTATTTATAATCAAGCTAATAAACACATCCTCAAGTTAATAAATGCATGTATGAAAAGTCACTAACTTTATAGTTTTTATTCTTAAAGCCCTCAAAGGCTGTGAAGTAGAAGTTACCCATTTCCCATTCATGAAATAGAAGAGGCTGGATGAGAAAAAAATGCCTAAATATTTGATATTTTCTTAAATTTATCTCAAACCCAAAATTTTGACTGCATTTTAAGAGAATGATGAATATAATCAAGAGAGTTTAAGGAAGAAGGATTATAAAGAAACATTTTCCTGGATAGATTTTCATAAACAACTTATCATATAGCAAATGAACCTGGTTTAGAGCATAGAGATCCAGAAGAGCATCTTGGCTCTGCCATTTTCTAGTCAAGTGAGTCTAGAGAAAATTACTCAAACTCAATAAATGCTGGTCTCTTTCCGTACCTACCTCTAACTCTATTGGTTAAATATTGAGACTGGGCAGTTAGAAATGTTCTGTATCCAGTGTGCCATCATAAGGTAAAAAGAATGGATTTATAAATGTAATGAAATGTTAAACTGAAAGTTTTGATTGATGTACCAACATACAATTTATGTAGCATCTCAGAGAAAGTGCTGGACCCTATACAGTTCCAAAAGGCAAGTGCATAATCCTTGAAATCTGGCATGCACTTTGAAGATATATAAGGGCACTGATAGTGGAAATAAACTAAGAATTTTGTGCCTTGACCAATGTGGCTCATTGGGTTGGGCGTCATCCCACAAAGCAAAAGTTTACTTGTTGGATTCCCAGTCAGGTCACATACCTGGGTTGCAGGCTTGGTCTCTAGTTGTGGTGTATTCGAGACAACCAAGTGATAGTTCTCTCTCACAACAGTGTTTCTCACCCTTTCTCCCTCCCTTCCCTCAGCTCTAAAAAAATTAATAAAATCTTTTTAAAGGAGACAGGAAGGGAGCGAGGGAGGGAGAGCGGGAGGGAGGAAGGAAGGAAGGAAGGAAGGAAGGAAGGAAGGAAGGAAGGAAGGAAGGAAGGAAGGAAGGAAAGAAGGAAGGATTTTGTAAGGATTTTAGAGAAGAGGCTTTGGGATTCTGGAGCTCCCATTCTCCTCGGGAAGGTCGGTGGAGCTCTGGGTACCTTAATGCATATCTCCTGCAGTCACCAAACAAGTGACCGGTGCCTAGGTTATATCTGAGGAAGTTAAAATGGCCCTTGGAAGCAAAGTAATAGACTACACTTAAGAAGTAACTACTGGTCAAGGTTTGTGATAATTAAGAACTTGATGTAGAAAGTTCAGGGCCATTTAAGAAGGGCTCTGACTGAGGGATGCTCAACAGACAGAGGAGACACACAGGAATTATCTCCTAATATAGATGCAACTATCTTAAATTGTATTGGGTTTATTTGCACAATTCCCTTTTTCAGTATATATTTCTATACTACCCAGAGACAACTTTGTGATTCTACATTCACAATACATCTGCAACTGTTCTAAGTTATGATCTAATTAAAAATAGTAGCTAACATTTAATGAGAACTTTCCGTGTGCCAAGCACTGTTTTAAGTGCTTCATACCCATTAACTCACAACAGGTGTGGGAAGTAGACATTTTTATGCCATCCCCATGACAAAACTGAGGCACAAAGAGTGTACCTGGCCCACAAATTCATAGCTAGGAATCAACAGAACTATGGTTCAAACCAGGTGGTCCAGCTCTAAGGTCTGAACTCTTACTCATCACAACATGTCTCTCTAAAGACTGCAAGAGCAATCCCAAAGAAATAAGTTCCTTCCTTCTATTTTCAGCAAATCTGGCAATTTTAAAATTATTTCAAGTAATCTTTTCAAGCTTTCAGAAGAGTTTGTGCTGATTTGAAGTTCCTACAGAAAATAAAAAGCAAATTTCAAAACTCCTAGAATTACTTTTCAAAATTAGGTTTGTGTGGGAATGGAACTGAGAAGGAAATAAACAAATAAATATGGCACTTGGTATGTGCAACTGGCCATTTATCAAGATGAGTCAACACTACCCAACCTAAGTTTGACGAGTCCAATATTTTCGGAACTGGAAGAGCTTCTTGTGACCTGTATAATTGAGCAGAACTTCTTGATTAAGATGAGCCTGGGGCTGGACCTCAGCTCTCAAGGCTAAGTTTCTTCATTCCATAGTTCTTCTAGGTCACTGTCAAAACCACTGGTAATTTTACACTGCAGTGATCTGTGCCTTTTCCTGGCCTGAGGATAAATAGAAAACTTAACAGTTCTGAGAGCTGTTGACACTATGTACTCAGAAACACAATCAGAAAATGTTAAGGGAAGCCTGAAGGTTGTGAATGAAGGATGTGGACATTCTCACATGGCAACTCCCCATGTGATGCCAGCTTTGCTCCCCAGCTCTGTAGACAAAACAATGAACAGGGCAGAGTGGGTGCAGGGGCACATGACCTGAGGCTTTAATATAATACAGTGAGGGATGAACACTCTTAGCAAAGCTTTGAATGACCATTTGCTGGTAACCATTTGCTCAAGAAAGGGGTTACAATGACACCCAAGACACCTGCAGGGGGATTGGGAAAATCCAGTTTCTCCTCAACTGCTGTCAAATGTAGCTGATGGCTCTCCTGTTTGACAAACATACCCTGATACATTTTTTAAAATTATTTTCACCCTTAAGTATGTATCCCACACAATCTAAGCTCATACACTTAAAGGAAAAAGGAGGTGGAGATGTATTTTCTGAACCCTACTTTTGAACACGGTCTGACAACAAGATAACATGTTTGAACTGAGAACAATTAAGGTACCTTATGATTTAAGGTAAAGTTAAGAAGAAGGAAGGAGTGGCTGAAGGTAGAGAGAATGTGACCTCTGAATCCTTGCTTTGAAACATTCACTAGAGAGACACATGCCGGCTCAGCTGTAAATGCCACTCCAGCCCTGAGTCCCATTCGAGTGAGAAGCCTAAGCAATTCCCCTGAGTCTTCTCCGTATACGAGGAAAGATGTTTTTCAGTTTTTCCTCTCACACATACAAGAGTCTCACAATGTTTCCCTTATTTGGCAGAGATAGATGTAGACAGCTTCGGTCTCAATTTAATTACTATTCACTCAATATAAATGGCTTTCTTCTTTCATTCACTTCCTTACTCACTCCATATTATATAGCAAGCGCTGATCTAGGTACAGGGGATTCACAGATAATTAAGCCATTGTCTTAGTCGGTGGAAAATGAGGGATGTTTAATGTGCTATATGCGAAGGCAATAACAGAAGTTATGTGCGTGATGATGTAGTGACTGCAGAAAGGACAGGGTGATTAAATAGAGGGATGGGATTCAGGACCCAGAGTATGCTGACCTAGAGAGGAGAACAGGAAGTGTCTAGGGCTTTTTCCTCATTAAAATAAGGATCTAGGACTTTGTGCATCCCTGTCTGAGCCCTCATCTTGCCATTGACATGGTTTCAGAGGCCTTCCTCCAAGTCCTTAGATTCAGATGCTATGTGAGTGTCAGAAACAGGAAGGGGGGCCGCTTAAGCTATTTTGCAGAGTTGAATAAATCAACAATGAGACTATGAGCAATGGCCTATAACAAGTCCTTGGCTCAAAAGCAAAGGAACACCTTGCTTAAGAAGAGAATAATTCACCTGCCTAGGGGTCCATCCTGGAAGTAAGATGCTTCAAGGGAGCACTGGAGGGCTTGGCCGTGGGTATGCTGAGCTCTGCTCCACAGCAGGCAGAGCCATGGAGAGGGTTCTCCTGCAGCAGCTGGAAAAAGGATGATTAAGAGGCAGCATAAGTCGCATGGATCCTGTCCTAGCATTATGCTTTCTGAAGATAATGATGATGAACGAGATGACAAATGATCTATGATATTACTATAAAACCCTCCTGTCCTTTCTCGCCTTCTTTTCTTCTATTCTCTTTCCTGTCTCCAAATCCATTTCTCTAATTCTTGTATGATTCAAACTCCTTTTCCTATAAAGACAACCTGAAAATGTCCTGCACATCAGCTCCTGAGCCACCTGAAGCCTGTCTTCCTTGCTAATGATGACGATCATGCCAATGTCAGCTGACACAAGCCATTTTTACATGGAGTATTTGATGGTTCTGTGTTTTGTTCTGATGATTGTTAGCTCTTTTGGTTCATTGGTGTTGGAAATAAATCACATCTAACCTCTTTTGTACTAAAATTAACTGTCTCCTTGGACTGATTATCTTGCCCTTGGTCTCTGTGGAGTTGCACCCACAGGATCTCCAACGTGCCTGGCAGCCCAAGTGGTTTGCTGAAGTTACATGTGAGACAAGTGAGGCTGGCTTTCCCAGGCTCCGGTGGAGAGGGCTTGGCTTCTCCCGAAAACAGCAGAAATGCTTTAACAAAGTTCAGAACGCAAGAGACAGAACCTCTCTCCTGTAAGTGTAGCAAAGGCTCTGGTGAGGTTGGGAATACACTAGAATATTTTTAACATGTCCATCTGTCTGATTACCAAGTGGTTTTGGTTTTCTCACCAATATGTTATCATTCTCTCTGTAACGTCCCTTTCTGATAAAAATATTTATCAGAAATATTTTTCCTGATAAAATTTTTTTCCTTAAAGAAGAAAGAGCATAGAGACAAAATAGGAAAAAATAAACCTTACCATCTTTAAAACTGGTAAAGAGATAAGAGGCTTTGTCACAATTTAAGGCATCAGCAAAGGTTCTTTTTCAGAGGGTAGGGAGGGTGGTCCACAAAGGGAGGAAAAATAGTTTGATGGCCTCAACAGGGGAAGACGTGGTACAGATGTCAAGTGACAGGCAACCGGTCTATCCCTAATTTCACATGCTGACTCTAACTAAACTAAACCAGTAGGCACTGCTTACCTCTTGAAGTTGTCACCTTGAGTCAAGGATGACCACATGCTGGCTTGAAATTGTTTTCCCCCAAGAGGATGCTCTGCAAAACATCTGGGACTCCCCCCAAATCATTTCCCAGCTCTTTCTGCACTTTCCCGATTCTCAAAGTGGACTCTCAAATTCAACTCAGTATAATCAAAATCCAGAACCATTAAAATTTTTTAAACTTGTTTCTCTTCCTGATTTCCTGATTCCTACTAACAGAAGACCTATTCTGCTACACATACATGCTTAAGACCTGAGCAATAAACATCACTCCACCACCCTGCACAGCACCCCAATTCAGTAGTCTTCATCACAACCCTCTCCTGCCTGAAACACCATCAACATCTTTTCTTCATCTCTTACACAATATTCCAATTGCTCCTCTATGATTCCACAGTGCAGCCACTCATTAAAGGGCTGCTATCCATAAGCCAGTATCTCACTTCTGAAGGAAGCCTCAGCTCCAGCCAGGCCTGTCTTCCAAAAGCATCTAGCTCATTTCTACCTCTAAGTCCCTGTTCCTGCCATGTCCTCCACCTTCAATGCCTCAATCTTCTCCATATTTTTAAAGCCTTCTCATTTACCACAGTTTAGCTCAAGACCCATCTCATCTGTTAAGCTTTGGGGGCCACCCAAGTCCATGGTGGTCTCTCCCTCTTTTACTGAGCCTGTATGGCAACAGCAAAAAAGTCTATACTACTCATTTGGCACTTATGTTTTATTCTCCTATATTATCATTAATCCTAAAAACATTTTTGAGCACCTACTATATCCCCTATGACAACCCTGTGTAAAAGATTAATTAGAGACAAGAAGTATGGAGGAGAAGAGAAGATGGGCAGAGCAAGTCCAAGGGAAGAAATCTTTACATAAAAGAGATGTGAGGATGTGCAACACTACAGAGAAAAGGACCAGTTATTAAGTTGTTACCTCTCAGCTCCAAGCCCACCTTTGTATTAGCCAGTTTGTGATGCCGGGCTGGGACTCTGGAGTCATTTTTTTTCTTGCCAGCTGGCTTCCTATAAAGCCCCGTGAGTGCTAGAAAAAGACGAAGGCTGAAGGAGGAAAGCCGGGCTTGTTCCTTCCTACCTGCCGCCCCCTGCTTCCTGTGGGTTTCCTGTCTGTTTGCCGTTCCCACATGTGTCAGCCTACCAGTAGTTCTTCACCTCGTCAGGGGTAGTTTCTTCTGGGAGCAGCAGCTAAATCCAATCTGAAGTTTTTCCAAATCACAGAACCAGCCTCTCTGCACCCTCATCTGCCCACCCCGAGACAGCACTACATGTTGACTGGCACACGCTTTCCTCTTCAAAGTCTGGGGCTCAGCCTTTTCCTAATACAGAGACACCAGCAAGCCAGGTATCACCTTCTCCACAGACGTCTGACTTTTTCTCCATCGGGCTCCTCCTCTTTTCTTCTAAGTTGCAATTATTACCATGTTTTCTTTTTGTTCTCTCAGCCCTAAGGGTGACTAAGGCTTCCTACTTTCATATCTTAGAGCTCCCTCTGTACCCCTTCAGTTACCCAGGTAACACCTTTTTATACTAAACCTTCTCTATTCAATAACCGGCTTGTTTTCTGCTTCCTGATGGGGTTCTGACTAATACAGAAAGACATAGTTCAGGAACATATATTAAAATAGTGCAAAGTGGTATCCCTAAAAAGCCAATTGATAAGTTAAATATTCAAACAATCCAAAAGAAGGAAGGAAAGAGTATGAGAGGAATAAATTAAAGAGGGGGAAAACTAAATCCAACACCACGACTAATTACATTAAATGTTAAGGGACTAAACTGCCCAATAAAATACAAAAATTATCAGAATTGATTTTTAAAATGCAGCATTCTACAATAGTCATTCTATAAGAAATACACTTTAGACATAATAACACACATAGATTGAAAATAAATAGATAAAACTATATATTACAAATAGTAAGCATAGAAAGGCTGAAGGGGCTATATCAAAAGCTTCAAGGCAAAGAATATATCAAAGATAAACATGAACATTTTATAATGGTTAAAGAGTAAATTCATCAGCAAGACATAGAAATCATGTATTTATATGTGCATAATAGAAGAGTTTCAAAATATAAAGCAAAAATTGACAGAATTATAGGAAGAAAAATGCAAACCCCAATTGTAGTAAGAAATTTAAATACTACTATCTCAATAATTCATCGGACAATTAGAAAACAATCACTACAGGCATTCCTTGAGATATTATAGTTTCAGTTCCAAACCACCACAATGAAGTAAATATCATAAGAAAGCGAGTCATATAAATGTTTTGGTTTCTTCGTGCATATGAAAGTTATGTTTGTACTATACTATAGTCTATTAAGTGTGCAACAGTATTATGTCTAAAAATGCGCATACCTTAATTTTAAAAATGCTAAAGATCACAGATCACAGATTACAATGACAAATATAATAATGATGAAAAAGTGTGAAATATTGCAAGAATTACCAAAGCGTGACACAGAGACAAAAAATGAAAAAAATTCATGCATAGACTTGCTCAATGCAAAGCTGCCACAAAACTTCAATTTGGACAAAAAAATGAAATATCTGTGAAAAACAACATAGCAAAGTGTAACAAAATGAGGTATGCCTATGTTGGCACTGAAGATCTAATAAGACTATAAACATGACCTAATTGATATTGATAGATATTTATACAACCTATCATCCAACAAATTCAAGTGTAATTATACATTCAACGAGGTAGTACATATGTTAGATCATCAAACAAATACAAAATATTTAAAATATTGAAAACCATGATAATAGCAGAAGATTAAATCACCAACTTGTAATTTGAACTCGGCCCCGGAAATTAAAACAATGACAACACTACCCACATGGAGATTACCAACTAACCCTCTCCACAAAAAAATTCACCAAGCTTTCATTTCCATGACAGTTCAGAATGCCTCGGATATAGTGGGACATAGGATTAAAGAGCAGATCACACTCCCCCAGATGGGGAAGATTGGGCTTTTTATAAAGAAACTAACCCAACTGGCATCACACTCATTAATAGTAGTACCAGATGTTAGAAGAATAGAGCAATGTCTTCAAAACTTGACAATAATTTTTAATTCAGAATTGTACTCTTAGCTTTTCAGCAATGTGGAAGTAGAACAAAGACATTTTAGACTTGCAAGAAAGAAAACATTAGAATGCTTTAGAAAGTTATTAGAAAACATGGGTCAACAGATAAGAAATTTAAAAAATCAAAGAACGGAACCCTAAATACAGACCAGAAGAGAGGCAAAAGCATCATATGATGACATTTGTGCATTCTTCCAGAAAGAAAAAAGTCCATATTGGGTCAGGAGAAGAAAATGTCCTAAGAGAAGTTCTCTGGAAAAATTAGAGCTACTTTGCCATGGGCCCACAAACAAAACATTTTATTTATAGAAGAGATATTGAAACATTTGGGAAAATGATCATAAGTACATAGAAAGATGCATCAGTAAAAAACAAAGCTACTGTCATTTCCAGGAGAAATAAAGGGCAAGGAAAGGGGAGAAACTGAGCTGTAATGCACTACCTGGCTCATCGTTGATCAATGTCCACACGTGCATAATAAACTAAAATTGTTGTATTTCAACAAACATGTGGAAGGGTAGAAAAAAATCAAAGCTTTTGTCTGCTATGGCAAAAGCACAGTAAAATATTCCCAAAATTTATCAGTCAAGAAATAAGCATACTATCCAGATTCAATAAGTTAGCAACACTAAGAACCGTGACTGCTTCACGGTCAGCAGTGTAGCTATTATTAGAAATATGAAGTTAAATATCAGGAGAAAGAGCTAGATTTGAGAGTAGTTGTCTTCTGGGAATAAGATTCAGAGTGAGGAGAAAATTATTCTAGTTCATTGTAAGCTTTTTAGTACAGCATGACTTTAAAATAATATACATGTATTGCTTTTATAAAATTAAATTAAAAACAAAACAGCTATATTATAGAATAAGCTATAAACATAAAAATGTTAAGACATTATAAATAAGAAAGTTAAAAGTTACTTACAAGTGTGGTAAATATTAATTTTAAGGAACAAAGTATGTATTGTGAATAAAAGGTGCATATTAAACTATTGGATTAAAAAATAGATGAATTTTTAAAAAATCAGTCCTGCTCAAAAACAAGAAAGATATTTCATAAAAAACAAACATAACAAAAAGCTAAAACACCAGACAGTTCTCCCCCCGCCAAAAAAAAAAAAAAGAGAGATGTTGAAAACAAGAGAAGCAGATGGGAAACCAAGGTGTTAAGTGAAAACTAAAGCTAAAATATCCAATGCACAACAAGGGTGCAAATCACCCATATGAAGCTAGAAGTCGAGACAGTGCTTCCCAGTCATTAATAGTTACCAAAATTCCTTTATCCATCAGCTTAAGTGTATAGCCAGAAAGAAGTTATGAGCCCATAAACAGGGGTAAGCACTGAGCTCTTATATTAGAACTAGAACCCTACTCCACTCTCATTGAGAGAAAAGACCTAGAATCTCACTGTTTTTACAAATCACAAATGTGAGCCTTGGTCAGAAACAGGCTCTAGGGCAGAAGCAGAAGCAGGCATGTATCATCCCCACATGGACCTCAAGTCCCAAGTAAATGAAAAGATGAGTGCACAAACAGAATTTTAAAATATATTTTTAAAAATCTATTTCAAGGAGAGAGAGCCAATAAGCCAGAAAACTGAAGTTTTCTTTCACAACCAAAGAAAATACAGGTTATTGAGCAATAGGAAAAAATTAAAATGAATACTGTTTTGGTTTTTTAAAGATTTTATTTATTTATTTATTTATTTTAAGAGAGGAGAAGGGAGGAAAAAAGAGAGGCAGAGAAACATCAATGTGTGGTTGCCTCTCATGTGCCCCTTGTTAGGGAACGGGCCTACAATCCAGGCATGTGCCCTGACTGGGAATCGAACCAGCAAGCCTCTGGCTCACACAGGCCAGCACTCAATCCACTGAGCCACATCAGCCAAGGCAGTGTTTTAATTTATTAAAAAGATTGAAGATAGAATAATGTTCATGAAAGAAGAACAGGAAATGATAAAATTTAAAATTTCTTGAAAATTAAAAATATTTATGAAATAAATATTTTAATAGGTTAAGAAGGTTCAACACGGGTGAACTGGTAGAGAGAACTAAAGTAAGGACCCAAAAAGCAATAAAAAAGTAAAAATCTGTAAGAAAAAAAGGAAATTTCAGAAACATAGAGCATAGAGAAATGACTAAAAAGCCCAAATGTATCACAAAATAGTGGTTTCATAAGAAGAGCTAGACAGAATGGCGGGCGTGGGGCGTACAGAGAGATACTAACTTGAAATGTTTTAAAGTGGAGAGTCAGTTCTGACACTGAAACAGCCTGTCAAATGCCAAAAAAACAAAGTTTTAAAAGTCCACACCTAGATACATCACAGTGAAAGTGCACTAAATCAAAGTTAAAAACAACATAAAAGAATCAGAGATAAAAAGGGTGGGGGAGATACTTGGTAAAAGAATGACAACCACATTGAGACCAGACCTTGATAACGATGATGACTTTAAAAGTCTAAGGGAGGACTTCCGCCAAGATGGAGGTGTAGGTGGAAACACTTTGCCTCCTTGCACAACCAAATCTAAAAACAACAGTTTTAACAACAATAAACACAGCCAAGCCAAAGAAAATCGAACAATACAGAGTCCTAAAACAACGAACCGCTCAGCTAAACCGGTGAGAGGGGCAGAGCCAGCAGCTGAGCAGGTTGGGCAAAAAAGATCTCCTGACCCAGGCAGTGCACAGGCAGCTGAGGACACGGATCCCGGGTGCGGGGTAGCCATGGGAAGGCTTGGGGCAGCTGGCTGACTGCGGTCTCGCATTTGCACACAGATAAACCAGTGAAGAGACGTGCATTGAGACAGACTGAGCAGGCCCCTGCGCAGGGCGGGGGGCTGACTGAGGTTGAACATTTGTCCACAGATAAACAGGCAGGGGGCGAGCGGTGAGGTGGACTGGACAGGAGGGAGCGGAGAGGACCACCATTGCTCCCTCTCTGACCCCGCCCCCACATACAGCATCACAAACCAGCGACCTGGACGGCCCCGCCCTGGTGAACAACTAAGGCGTCTCTCCTCAAACATAACAGGCATGAACAGATCAAAACATGGCTCAAGAAGAACTCAAAGCCCCAGAGCCGATAAACCTAAGCAATCAAGAAATTGCCAACCTATCAGAGGCACAGTTCAAAACACTGGTGATCAGGATGCTCACAGAACTGGTTGATTTTAGCCACAAATTAGAGGAACATATGAAGGCTAAACTAATTGAAATGAAGGGAAATGCACAGGAAACCAATAGTGATGAAAAGGAAACTGAAAATCAAATCAAGGGAGTGGACTAGAATGAAGGAAAAAGTGACCAAACAGAAAAACATGAAAAAACAAGAATTCAAGAAAATGAGGAGAGGCTAAGGAACCTCCAGGACATCTTTAAACGTTCCAACATCCGAATTAGAGGGGTACCAGAAGGGGAAGAGGAACAGTCATGAGCGGAAACCTTATTTGAACAAACAATAAAGGAGAACTTCCCCAATCTAGCAAAGGAAATAGACTTCCAGGAAATCCAGGAAGCTCAGAGTCCCAAAGAAGTTGGACCCAAGAAGAAACACACCAAGGCACATCATTATTACATTAGCCAAGATTAAAATGAAGGAGAAAATTCTAGAAGCAGCAAGTGATAAGGGGACAGTCACTTACAAAGGAGTTTCCATCAGACTGTCAGCGGATTTCTCAAAAGAGACCTTACAGGCAAGAAGGGGCTGGAAAGAAGTATTCCAAGTCATGAAATCCAAAGACCTACAACCAAGATTACTCTATCCAGCAAAGCTTTCATTTAGAATGGAAGGACAGATAAAGTGCTTCTCAGATAAGATCAAATTCAAGGAGTTCACCACCTCCAAGCCCTTATTATATGAAATGTTAAAGGGACTTATTTAAGAAAAAGAAGATAAAAAAGATAAACAGTGAAAGGACAGCAAACTCACAGTTATTAAGAACCACACCTAAAACAAAAGCAAACTAAGTGGACAGCTAGATCAGGAGTGAACCATAGAAATGAAGATCATGTGGAGGGTTAGCAACAGGGGAGTGGGAGAAGGAGAAGAGGGGAGAAGGTACAGAAAAATAAGTAGCATAGACCGTAGATAGAAAATAGATGGGGGGGAGGGTAAGAATAGTAGGGGAAATATAGAATCTAAAGATCTTGAGACATGTGGTTATGAACTAAAGGGGGGGAATGGTGGGGGAGGGTGTGCAGGGTGGAAGGGAATGAAGGGGGGAAATAGAACAAATGTAATGGCATAATCAATAAAATTTAAAAAATTAAAAAAATTAAATCAATAGAAAAAAATAATAAAAGTCTATGGGATAATTTTTTAAAGCGTCAAGGAAAAATCTCAACTCAGGAATTCTATATAAACTATGCTTCAAAGGGTAGAATTCAAAAAATTAATGACCACAATCTCTTTTAAAAAATACTACTGAAAGATGTATTCAGTAAAGGGGGAAAATTAATTTTGAAAAAAAATGAAAATGTGTGGGGAGAAAACTTGTAAAACATGTTTGTAAATCTAAGTAAGTATTGATTATAAATAATAATACCAATAATTATCCTGTTTATAAATACAGTATAACTCCAATATTAGATAATTCTAATATAGGATTGATAGAAGTTTATTAAGATGAAACTTAAGGCTTCTAGGAGGAGAAGGATATAGACACTGATTAGCTTTAAGCTTTGATGGAAAAATGTAAATTTGAATACAGATGTTAGAAGTTCAGGAAAACTCATTAAAAGAATGAGACAGTAAGTCTAAAGTCCAAACCAATATAAGAGAAAAAAGTAAAGAAAACTCAATCAATCCCCACAAGAAGAAAGGAGGATAACAGAAAAAGATAAAAAACATAGTAAATAGAAAACATACAGTGAAGTAACAGAAATGTCTTAATAAATGTAGATAAACTATAATTATATTTTAAAAAACAGATAGGAGTCTCTCTGAGACAGGGAGGAACTTATAAGAAATGCAGCTGAAAATGATTGGCAGAAAGCTGAAGGATGTCTGATTCTCTATTTTTCTACTAAAATTTTACCAAGAGGGTGAGGGGAGCAGGGGTAGGGTTGAGACTTGAGGGCTAAAGTGATTCTGTCAAAGCTTGTGGTCAAACTAATAGAAATCTATTAAAGGTAGTGACGATAAAGGGCAGTCTATTTAAATGACATAGGAATGAACTGTCAAAAGAAAATCTGATTGGTCAGTGGTCAATAGATGGACTCTCAGGGGTTCGGTGCCAAATGCCCACCCTTTTCCAAACACCTGTGGCAGGGCTGGACTGGACTGGAGTATATGCTGAAAAGACAATTAGCTAGAGAACAGTTCCCAGGGTGCATTAGGTATGCCCACCAAACCCATGTCCAACAGGCGCTGCCAGAAACTGTGTGTCGGAAAGGAATGAAAGAGGAAGTCTGTGAGAGTGGAGGAGAAGGCCAAGACTGAGAGCTCAACTTAAAACCTGTAAGTGATAAGTGTAATTCTTAGCCAAGGTTGTTCCACTTTCTCCATCCAGGAAAGGGAATGGATGAAGTTGAAGATTGGGAGTGAAGGGGATTAGGAGGATGGGTAACAAATTGCCACAGGAGTCTGACCAGGTAGAGTAGGCAACAAAGTGGGTTGAAAGGGCCAAGGACCAAGAGGGTAGGAAGGTTGGAGTAATGGATGTCCCACTGAGGCTCGTGGGAGTGACAGGGGAGGACAAGGGGCAAGAGTAAGAGCGGACGACTTAGGAATGGGAACGTCACCCCTGAGAACTTCAAAGGCAAAGCAGTTTTTGCTATGAGAGGACAAAATGTTGTCTAGATGGAATAGAGAGAAAGTCATCAGAGCAGAGGAAGTCAAAGAGCTGTGAGCCATCAGTGGTGACAGGAGAGCAGGAGAAGAGGGGGTCCAAGGGCAGGGTGCCAGGGCACTCAATGAACGCGCAGCTGAGAGACAATGAAGGGCACAAGACAATGAAGAGACAGACTATGAAAGTGGGAGGAGAAGCAGGAGAAGACAGACACAGACCTGATTCCTGGGCCCACCAAACATGCTAATGAGAATTAACAACCTTCTTAAAATGTATCAGTGGCTCCTGTCACTTTCACTGTGAAATTCTAACCCCTCAACATTGGTGATCCTTCACTTCCACCTCATCTCCCACCACTTCACTCCCAGGCCCTTCACTCTTCTACGGAACTATACTTTCTTCCATCTGATTATGCTGATTTCTCAATCTGGTATTTCCTTTCCCTGTATCTTTACCACCTGACTCCTACTTAGTTGCAGAGCTTGGCCCAAGAGCCATCCCTCTGGAAAACCTTCAGTGAGTGAGTTTCCAGTGAGAGCTGAAACGTCTCCCCCGCCCTGCCCTGCTCCCCCCGCACTTTAGGAGCCTGTCTCAGCCTTCACCACACCACTGCACAGTTTCTAAAGGTGGGGAACCATAGCTGACAGATACTGGTGTCCCCAGTACCGAGTGGAGTTCCTAGTATATAATAGATCCTCAGTACACACATTAAAAGTGTATGCATGAATTTCAAGTGGTTTGGAAAAAACTGTGTCATCATATTCCATGAAGGTAAGGAAATCAACAAAATAACAAATAGCGAAAAATGTCTCCAAGTGACATTCAGTATAATAGAGAATCAATAAAGTGCCACTCAAGTCGTGACGATGGAGTATGCAGAGGAAGGGTGGGCTGCTGGGAAGGGTATTACATTGACTGGGGAGTTCTGGATGAAACAAAACAAAATAGACCTCTCTAGATGTGTCTGTACCATGTATACAATTCAGGGTCACAGGGATCAGAGAGAAAGGGAACTGAAAGGCCACCAACATTTGGTCGTCCACTATCCATTATCTCATGTCCTCTGCACCACAGACCTCTGAGATGAAAATTTACTTGCCCATTTTATTGGAAAGCCAGCAACAGGGTCGACAACGGAGTTTAAGAGGGAAGTCTCGGTGATTCGGTGGAATTTCCTTCCCAGGTGTAGTAAGATCAGCTGACTGTGTCAGGCTCGAGCAGCAAGTTCATACAAAATCCTGCAAGGGAAAAAGGCCCTGCCTTTTGTTTCTTTGTATGCTCTATAGCACCTAGCATGTGTCGTAGACTTGTTAGGACTCAATCTGTACTTGTTTACTGAATGAATGAATGAATGAGGTCAATGAATGAATGAAAGCTGAACTGGATTGAGTATAAGGGTCTGGCACTCTAAATACTTAACAAGCATTACTTTATTTAACCCTCGTGATACCCATGATTACCCTCCATTTTACAGATGATTAAACCGAGGCTAAGAAAGTTTAAGAAACCTACCCAAGGTCATACAGCTTATCAGTGACAGAGGGAAAGTTTCTCCAGGCCCTTCTGCCTCAGAAGCTCCACAGTTAACTACCCTGCTACACTGCCTCTCAGTGAATGGGTTCCTCTGAATTAATGGATTTTGCTGGAAATCTCAGCTTCCCCAAAGGAAGACAGACAGTCCCCGGTGTTCCAGCAGTATGAGGGAAAAAGCACAAAACCTGGGGAGTTGAGGGTCATTAGTTCAAAATGTAGCAAATCTACAAATACATTAACTTTACTTTTAGATATTTGTCGAACAGGGGTGGAACAAGTTTAATAATTAGTGTGACAGGACAATCGGAATTAAATTGGCTTGGTCACAAGATTTTTACAGGATGACACTGATGCTATTACTATCTAACTTCAAAGATTTGGAAAGATGTTCCTGCTCACACTGGAGAATAGAAACCTGTTTTTCATCAGCTAGGCTGGCCTGACAAATTAAGTCTGTGGAGTCGTTAGATTAAGATAAGAGCTTATCTCCTAGGCTGACATTTATTCAGAGGTTTTTCTATTGCTCAGCTAGTAATTAGTGCTGTTGAATTTTTAACACTGCTTTGTCCACTCATTCAAAAATTCTAGAGGTGTATTTGCATCCCCTGTGTATGTTTTGGTTATTAAAAATAGAAGAGGAATACAAATGAATTACTTTAGAAGGTTTGAATAATTCTTCCACAGGTTGTTCTGTGGTGAAACATGCAGCTTAATGACTTATTTGCAGAAGAAGGGAGCAGTTTTCCAAAATTGATAAATGTGGAATAAGGAGTTGCCTTTTACTATGGGATCTATAATTTATTTCAAGGCATACATATTACAGGTTTATTACGTTCTAGTAGAATCATTAAAACTATGATCACATACAGTAATGGTTTCCTGCTGCTTCACACCCCCAATTCAGCAAACATGCTATAGATTCAGGAAAAAGCTCAAAGTTGTGGGCTTCTTTTTTTTTCACATTTCTTTCCTATGGCTGAGTTGACTGTGAAAGTTTCGCTTTTCCGGTTTTCTTGTAGTTATAATAACAACTTGATTGCCGTAGAATAAACTACTACATTAAAGCCTGCACACATATCTTGACAATCTGTCAAACAAACAATGCTCACATTTTTCAATGCTTGGTTTGCAAAATTCCAAGTTCTTTGTTGAAATACTAATTAGTAATCGGATGGGTAAGGCCCCCGTGTTTTAAGAAAGTTCATCAGTTGGTTAAAGCGGCATCCTGCTAATATTACTACCACATCATTTATTTATTTTTTTCTTACATGTGGACATCTCTCATCACTCAACATATCATACTTGCCACTTTTTTAAAAAATGTGGCTGAGAGAACTCCACAGGGACAAGTGAAAGTATTTGACTCTACAAGTTCGCCTTAACACCGCCCCAAAGAAAACCTTGGAGAAAACCCTACCTACTTCAGAGACCCAGGTTAGAAGCTGGATTTTCTTTCATTAAATTTAAACCTGTGTGGCTTTGTAGTTAACAAGCTAAAGTTAAATTCACTTGCTGATCAGCCTCTGTGTGCGCTGGGTAGGGCGCCTCTCCTCCTGGACACACACTGCCAGAGGACAAAGGCATTGGACAAGCCCGGTGTTTGTGATAACGCCCCATCTTCCTTTCTCAGCACTCCAGGCAAATTCAAATGCTCTCTCCACATCCACTGGAAGGCAGTGTAGTAAAAAGGTGGCCACTTCAATAAATCATTGAACCTTGGTTTCCTTACCTGAAAAACAGGAGTTTTCTCAGAGTGACCTTTAAACATACCAGCCAGGGTTCTGAATCTCAGATCCGCGTCCCGTCCCTCAGGCAGAAGTGTAAGAAGAAGACAGACAAAGTTATGGTCTAAGAAGACACCTATGAATTAACATCACCTGAGGAATTTGCAGAGTTTAAAATAGTAATACAGAAAATCTGAAATTATGATTCTACTCTGTCATGGGACAGAGGTCAGAGTATATTTGCTGAATAAATGAGTGAACAAGCGGACGAGTTCATTAATAGAGAGGCAGCGCGGGGTATTGGGGTTTAGAGTCAGACGTCCCTGGGTTCAATCCCCAGCTCTGCCACGTACTTGCTTGTGCCTTTGGCAAATACTTAAACTTCTCTGAACCTGCTTCTTCATTCATAAATAAAGCAAAATAATGAGCTCATTGGGTTGTTGGTAAGATGAACAAAAACCTACACGTGCACATGATAGGCATTCAAAAACATCTATTTTCATTTCTTTTCCCCTAGAGGTAATGGAGTTTTTTTAATTCTCTAGTTTTACAGACATATGAAACTGTAAAAATATCACTATCCAGCTTTCAAATTAATGTATTTCCAACTACCACCAACACATTTTGTATGCATTATCATTACCTTTTAATGTATAATGATAAAAGAAGAGAAGAGGAAGGAGCATGAAGCGTCCCTTCCAACTCTCCGTGGGGAATCAGGCGGGGAAGGTAGGCTGCATGCAGCATGTTTACAACGTTCTCCATCTCAGGCCTCAGCCTCCGTCAACTCGCCCACCCCCACCCTAGGCTTTCTGAGGAGCACCATGTAATTAGAGCACTAACGAGGTCATTTAGCAGAAACCATGGGTAGGGAGTAATGAATGTGCTATCAGGCTCGGAGAACAGCTTGGGCAAAAATCCAAACAATCCATGTTCGACTCTGATGAGCCAACCTAAACTTGGAAAACAGTGCTTGGAAAAAGGTTAAGAACAGGACACCAAAAATGAAAAGTCCGCTTTCCAGAGAGACCCAGAGCGAAGTTTTGAGCACAGCCTTCCCTGAGCTGGTCTGTGCAGGCAGCGCGTTTGGTGTGAGAAGAAGCTGGGTGGCACCTGGTACCTGGCAAGACGGCTCAGGTGCTTCAGCACCATTCCTGGCTCTCTGTAGCCTACAAAACCGGGAAGGGATTTCGTAGGTCATCTAATTCCACCTCTCCACCTTAGAGATGAGTTTAGGGCACTCCAGGGGGCTGAACTGGCTGGACCAGACAACTAGACACAGAGTCAGACCTAGTACCAAAGCCTCCGGATGAGAAGGGGGGTGTTTGATCCGCTGGCCCACGCTGCCTCCTTGCCTCTGAGAGGATGACACAACCATTCAGGCTGTGTTTAATAAGGATTTGGGTGGGACCAGTGTTCCTTGGGCCACTTCTAAAGT
Source organism: Artibeus jamaicensis (assembly GCF_021234435.1). Classification (NCBI taxonomy): domain Eukaryota; kingdom Metazoa; phylum Chordata; class Mammalia; order Chiroptera; family Phyllostomidae; genus Artibeus; species Artibeus jamaicensis. Next base: position 32,462,854 of record NW_026522025.1, on the reverse strand, counting down.
ATTAAGTCCCAGAAGAATAAACTCATCCATTCACCAGTTTGCATTTGGAAGCAGCACTCTTAACTGAGTTGCAACTGCTAACACTGCTGTGGCTTTCGACTGGATGGAAAAGGAAGTGGAAGGAGAGCGCCCAAAAGAAGCCAAATACTTCCAAACCCTTGGCCCACCGATGCCCAGGCTCTAGCTGTGCCCACCCCAACCCCTGCCCTAAAGCACCCAGCACTGCCCAGAAGCAGGTTATAGTATATGCCACAAACTGTACTACTCTTTTCCTTCCAAGTTTTAGATGTTGGAATACACAAAATAAAAGTTAATACAAAAGGATTAGTCGTTGAAGTTTTCCCCCAATTAACAGACCTTAACAATGTGACTGTTACCCTATCCGGGAAGGGTTTATAATATTGAAGAAAAGGATTTCCACGGTTAAAAAGGGAGGCAACCTCTGCTCTAGGGTTTTGATCCAGGTATTTGAATTGTATCCCTATATGCATCTATTTGTTAAAAACCAAGTGTTTTAAACTTGTTTTAAATGTTAATAACTAGAGAAAGAAAGAACTTATCAATACTTAAAGTGTTAAGTACTCAAATATTAAAATTCACAGGATGGATTTTGTTCCAAAGACCATTTTCATTTCAACGAGCATTCAGTAAGCCCTTACCACATACACAATCTTACAAAGAAGCTGGGACGAATAAGACCGAGCACGCAATCTGTTTTGAGACAATTACTGTTTGTTTGGCCAGTCCTGAAACACCAAAAAAAAAAAAGAACAAGGAAATGTATGGAAAATCTTAGGGGTTTCGTAACTCCTATTTAATATATATTTGTCCCTCATTTAAAGTAGCAACTGGAAAGTGTGACTTTTGAGTCACCTTTGGAACCAGCAGGCATTTATTTGCTCTTTTGATGCGTTAACTACCTCGCTGGGGGCCCTCTTCTTGGAACAGCCATTCCTTGCAACTGGGTTCCCCCAAGAACTCTCCCCCAGGGGCCAGGTTTTCCCTAAGGTCCCTGCTCCTACTTCCCGGGCATCCTCTATCCCTCACACCCAGATCCCGTACACATGCCCCCTTTGTTCTCTGGGAGCCGAGAGGAAGCTGGGAGAGAACTGCCTGATAGGGAGTGGTGCCGCTCCGGAGCACGGGGCAGTGCCAAAAATAATGTGACCATGATAAGTGCGCCTGCGGTCAGGGCCCTGGGAGGGCCGTTCTCGTTCCCCAGCAGTCTTCCTTGTTTGACTTGGAGAACAATGTCGTGATAAGCACAAGCTCTTCCTAGCTCTAGATTACCAGCTAATTCAGGTCTCACTTATGAAATAATGTAGAACGAGATTTCATGGCCACAGATGCTGCTCAGTTGTATGAAACTAAGGACTACCCAAGAAAAGGTCCTCTCCTTCATCTCTTCCCATTGTGGGAGAAGCAGGTCAGACTCAGACGATGGTCTGGTGGTGTGAGTGACAGCCTGATAGACTGGAACCCACATTTGGGGGACAGGCATACCTGCTCCAAATTTTAGCTTAGAAACTTCAAAGCTGTGTGACCTTAAGCAAGTTGCTTACTGTCTCTGAATCTCAATCTCCTCCCTAAAAAATAGAGATGCTAGTGCTATACAGGATCACTGTGAAGACCACAGGAGATAGAAGATGTCAAGATGCCTGAGACATAGTAGGTGCTTGATGAATTTTAGTTGTTATGTTTTTGTAGCAAAATTCAAATATTTTCTTCTCTAGGAGGGAAAAATAAAACAAACCTCCTTGTCAGGATGCAACAGCAGGTGCTAGGAACAAATGTAACCACATCAGGGTAGAGGGCCACCCATCCTCAGAGCCACACGCACTTATAGATGTAGCAATTTGCATCTTGTCAAATGTTCCCTAACATTTTGCAAAAATCCCCAAATGTCAAATCAGTGAGTAATCCGCACAGCGCTGCCGATCTTGTTATCCTCTGAGTGACTCATAACATATTTGGGGTGTCCCAGATACCAGTCCGAGCGAATGTTAGTAAATAAAGAGCATCACACCTTCCCTCACACGGATCTGAAATCAGTACCAGCTTCTACTGGCAAAGGAAGAACACCGCCCTTGAAGGCCAGGGGTATAGCATGTTTCTCAAAGTTGAGTGAGCTGTCACCCACACGTACAGACTCAGCTCTGACCGTATGCCCGACCCGGAGCCAGGCTGCAGATGGGCGCAGGACGGCAGGGATGAGGTTCTAGGTCTCAACCACTGACTCCACACGAGCCACTTGGCTTCACACACACTTTCTTACTTAATCTCCAAAGTTAACAAATACTAAAGCAGCACTTGCTATGTGTGCAGTGCTTGCCTGGGGTCTACTTCTTGGGAAAATCTTCAGAACAGCTCAGTGAGGCTGGCACCATCGCGAGCTCCATTTTACAGACTAGGAAACTGAGGTTCAAAAAGATCAAGTGGCTTCCCAATGGCCACATACTAAGTAGCCAAGTTCACGCGGGAACCCAGACAGTCTGGCTTCAGAGCCTGTCCCTCTCAACTATGAAATAAGGTCTTCCAAGGTGGGCACCACAGCATCCCATGTTACAGTTGAAGAAACTGAGGCTTAGAAAAATCAATTAATACAGCCCAAGATATCAGAGAGCTACTGGATGGTAACAGAGATGGAGTTTAAAATGAGGTCCGCTTACATAATTGCCCCCTGGACCGGTGGGTTATAACTTATACAAAGGCTAAAAAAATGTCCTGCCTTATTAAATAGTTTCTACTTTTGCTGGCCATGTATAGAAAGAGATAGAAACCTTTGAAAGACTATCAGCAATAAACACCAAAGGGCCCCACTCTTACCTGTTCATTAATATCACAACAAATTAGT